>NW_028275166.1:8787878-9090909 GCF_013281855.1 Momordica charantia
GGTCAGAATGGTCAAGAATACCGATGAACCTATTGTTTTATGCTGAATACAGTAACAGAAGTTCAGAGCTAACACTTCTCAGTGGGTGAAATGGTCAGGCTATCACGTGTTGCACATAAAGATGAAGCCTCAAGATTCACCATTGAAAATTTCATTGATGGACTTGCACGGTTACTAGAAACTGGTATACCTTTTAGAAAAGATCTGCGAGCATGAATGATGCTTAATTATGTTTATATAGTTATGTAAATGACACATCATGTTCAAAGCAGGGTTCTAGCATTTGATATTCTAATTTTAATGTACTTTGTTATATTTAAGTATCAATTAATATAGCGACGGAAAAAGTAAAAAATGAACACATGGGAAGAAGCTACTTTCAATATGTACTTTAAATGCAACTTACTGTGTCAGAGACAATAGACATGGACGAGAGAAACCAATCAATTTTAAAAAATAAGTTAAAAGGAAATTGACTAAAAAGAAGATAAAATAGGAAACGAAATTACAAAGGAATGAGACCACAAAACTTTAATATACCAAATGAATTAAATCAATTAAGAACTTTGTAACAATTTAGTTGGATCACTCGATACTAAACAATTTCATAATAATTTTTAATCAGGAGGTTGTGAGTTCGAATCCCTCTCCAACATATTGGATTAAAAAAAAACTTTATATCATTCTTTAGGCATTTATTATTTTTATTTATCGATACATAATTATAAAAATTGTGTTATGCAAAAACTTTAACTTCATTGAGAGTTAATCATTTAGAAACATTTATACCTATATTATTGTATATAACTATAAAGTATACATTGAAGTGTATATACTTATACAATATACATTACAGTATGTATCTAATAGAAAACTTTACCAAGACTTTATTCTCTTTTATAATATAAGAGAGTAAAAATGATTTTTTTAATAATGCTTTATTTTAAATTTATTTCAAACATGTATCAACCTCCGAACTATTTTCAAGAATAATGTTTGAAAATTTATAAGTCTGTCGTCTCTTCACTTCAACATTCTTTTTGAAATGATTTGAGATTATATATATTTGGAATAAATTTAAAATAAAGTATTATAAAAAAATCGAGAGAAAAAAAAGCATGAAACTATAATTTACTATAATTATGGTAAGGATATTTCTGTCTTTTCAATTTAAAGGAAAAGGGAAGAAGAGCAAATCAGATTTTAGAGTAAGAATACAAAAGAAAACTTAACCTATCAAACTTTATCCCTTTCATTTTTCGATGATTCTTTTTTTTTTTATAACTTGTTTCAATAAAAGATTTTTCATATCCTAAGCTTAAAAGACCTAAATAATTTAAATTTAAGTTTTAAAAGTTATTCGATTTTTTTACACAGTATTGATTTCTGTAATGTTTAAACATTACAGTTTGTAATGGAATCATCTTTCTTTTATTTTTATTTTTATTTTTATTTTTTTTATTTTTTATTTTTTATAAATGAGAATCTGAAATTCTAAATCCTTTTGCGAAAATGCATGTCTAAACCTATGACGCTAATAATCGATGTAAAAATGACAATCGAGCATCTTCTAATTCATGTTGCCCCTGTTGATATTGCCACATAAAAAATATGGGGAAAAATCAATTTCATTTTTCATAAATGTTATTTATTAATATATAAAATATTTGGTGGAAGAGTCCAGTTTAATTCATAGTTCAACAACAATGAAGAATATGCCACGGAAAAGAACCAAAAAAAAAAAGAAATTTAAGAAAAAAAAGTTAGAAAAGTGGTGCTACTCAGGTGGCGAGTAACAATATTAAATACTTTACTTTAGTATATTATTAACCTCTCATTTTAATCGCTATATTCGTTGATGACATATACATTACTAAATTACTACCCATCAGCTATTTTCTCATTGCATACCATTTAGTGAATCTCCCTTCTATTTCTTCACTTTCCAATATTTGGTTTTTGCTGCTACTATTTTCATAAAAATAATAATTAAAACTATACAAAAACTAAATAACATAATGGTTTTCTAACCTTCTCGCTAGTGCAAGAAACCATGGTGGAAAATTAGCAGTTCTCATTTCTCTCGTCTCTGTCTTAGCACAAGAGAATTCTGTCTCTCTAATATTTATATATATTTTTTCATTGGAATTTGAATAGATAACTGTTTCTTTTTTTTTAAAAAAAAAAAAAGATAGCTGTTTTATTTTATTGATGATGATTATAGAAGCTAAATTTGTAACAGCGTTTGCTAATAATTATCAAGACTGAAATAACCGTGCACCGGAAAAATTCAATTGGCCGTATTCAGTTGCAAATTAATTGAATTTTCTTTTATTTATTTAACTAATACAGTAGAATACCTTTTCTCAAAAAAAAAAAAATACAGTAGAATACCTACCATCTTTTGTAGTTTTAATTAAATTTTATAATCATTGCCGTGAAGAGGAAAAAACAGAAACGTATAAAACTCCAACATAAAAAATTAAATGCAATTTTAAATTTCAAGTGTTTGTGAAATTGGAGTAAATAATATGTTTGTAATTTATTAAAAATGATAAGTTTTTCAAGGATGCTTGCTTTTTAATATATATATATATATATATATATATTCCATCGAAAAAATACCAAGCGAAGGGGAATATAAACTATATAGAACATGAAATAGGACTATGTTAAAGTTAAAAAGAAATTTTTAATACAAAACAAAGGTTGAAAGGTTGACACAACTGAAACACAAAACGTTTATTAAAATGGATTAGAAAGGGCAACAACAAAAAAATGTAAAGTATTGGATAACAACATGCCAATCTAAAGTTGGGTAACCTAACAAACAGGTTGATTAATATGACCACATGTGATAGAGATTTGTCATGTCCAATGCAAGTGTCACACATGATCAAAGCGGGACTTTCAAACTGAGGGCTCTAGTGTAAACCCCACAAAATCATCCTCACAAGTAGTTAAATAGCTAACAATTCCTGACAAATCCGAATTTAGATTTGAATTATGTTCCTTCAACAGTTTTTTCGTCAATATAGCCTAAAGAATTCTTGCTCATTTGATAGTCGTCCAAGCACCTAACGAAGACCTGACGTGTTTGGTCCCCTAAATGTCGACTTTTTATTTGATTATGAAGGTAAGAATGATTACCAACGACGGCATAGAAAGTGTGGTTGACGAATATAGTGAGAAGACCAGTCATATTTGATTTCAAATCTTCACGAACATCTAAATTGACCACTGAAATGCAAAGCTCTTTTAAGTTCTTCAATTTTGTTGCATGCATCTCGGATAAAATCATTCGCCACCTTTGTCTTCGGATCTACGACATTAGCTGCTGCTAAACAAATAAATAAAATTATAAAAACAAGAACAAGTAATTGATTCATTTTTTTTCTTTGAAAACTTGTACTTCTGCATTGTGTAAATGTTGTATATTTATATTGAAGATAATGAGTCATTTTGTCTGGAAATAAGGTTTTTAATATCGTACTTTCATGCATTAAAGAGAGTTATTGTGAATATCACTTAATAAAAGGAAATTTGTATAACCTAGGCATATATACATAGACAAAATTTTCTTAATTACCACATATATATATATATATATGTGGCAATTGGAGGTCCAAAATCAATCTTTTAAATGAGCATTATTAGTTTTCCAAAAAATAAAAATAAAAAATAAATGAGCAATATTATATTTTAATATTTGAAATGAAAGTAACTTTTATTTTCCAAACATACAAATAATTGTCATTCATTTTGAATACTAGGAAAATGTTTATTTCTAAAGAAAACACCTTCCTTTTATTTATTGATTAAGGTTGACATTTAACTATACTCTAAAATTTAGAGCTTGATTGATATCGAAGGTGTAGACCATGTTAGAAGAGAGTATATATAATCGAGTGATCATGATCTTCACCAATAGATCACACGTCATATAATTGTGGTCTAAAATCAAATGTTGTAGTAGTGTATTTTTAAAATAATTATACCAAATCATATATACAAATTACAACCAAAATTGACGAAATAGACAAAAATATATATATATATCAAACTGAACCCAATCCAAAATCGATTTTGGAGTTCGGTTTTTGGTTCATAATAATAATCAAACTGAGTAATTTAGTTCATTTCGTTTTAGTTAATAAAGCTATATAGGTTCCAGTTTTTTATTATTTTTATTCTCAAATTTTGGTTTGGCCCTAAAATCAAATCGAACCTGAACATTCCTTGACTTATTAGATACTTTTTAAAGTTCAGAAAATTACACAAATTTTTTTTTAATTCGGAATTTATACAACTCCAGAGTTTAAGGACTAAGGGAATATATATGAAATATGAAATAGGATTATATATGTAATGCCTAATATCATGAACTCGAACCACAATAATCCTTGAACAGTTAGTGACTGTACCAAATGAAGAAACTAGATTTAGAATTTCTAAAATTTGGATCATAAAAGAATGAAAAGAAGAAGAAGAAGGGACATTATATTTATTGAAAAAGCATGAGGGAATTTCTCATAAGTTTTGTACTAAAAAAGAAAAAAAAATCTCATAAATTTTATCTGTTACTATTAAAAAAAATAAAATCTTACGTAAACTAAAGTTTTCATGAAAATCTGTGTTTTTGATTAATTAATATAAAGGAAAAAACTCCCCCTTGACGGCAACTCTCCTCTTGTCCCATAATAATAAGATAGGTGCTTACTGTTGTTCTTTTAATTATTTTATTAAAATTTATAATCTCATCAAAATTTCTTTTAGTTTTTTTTAATTTTTTTTCTCTTTCTTCGTCTCCATTTTTTTTATCAACTTGATGGAGTATTGATATTTGGTTATCTAAAACTAAAGTTGAGGAAAAAAATTAACAACTTTAATCGAATGTCCTAAAACTTCTTCAATTACATCCTTGACTACAAACAAAAAGCTGGAAGCATCCATCTAAAATTAGAACGCAAACAAAATAATAGAAGAAAAAAACAATATCATGTTACAAAACTATGAAAAATAAAAAGCTAACATACATATATAAATTGTGTATAAATATTCGTGGAAATTTATTTTTTATCCTGTAAAATTGAGCTGCATCGTTGATAAAAAATAAAGATGAAGAAGAGAGAAAAAGAAGGAAAACATCAGTTGTAGGAAGAGAGAAGGAAAGGAGAAGAATCGTCCAACCATTTAAAAAAATATATATTAAAAAGAGATTTTTGTGGAATTTTGATGAGATCATGAGTTTTAATAAAATAAAAAGTCAACGTTTGTCTTTTTATCATGGGGTCATGCAAGGAGAAGCAGCACGATGATTCTCACGGTTAAAGAGCCAAGATGGAATTTTGTATAAGTTCGGGTACAAAGGTGTAGGAGAACTATATAATGTTATAATTTTTATTTTATATAGGTATATGTATAATTCAAAAGATAGTTATATTTCATAATTAACTACAAATGCTCTAGAAAATTTATAGAAAAATATTAACCATATGTAACAATAATAATTAAAATAAAGAGATGACAAATAATATATAAATCGAAAAAAATTCTTTGTAGGCTCAAAAGAATAGGTGACAACCACACAATTTAAAGTTATAATTTAAATATCTCATTTCATTTTTCCTTTTTTTTTCTTTGATAAAACTGACATATTTGTATAAAAAAAAAATTTGCCAAAAATAAAATGGAATAAAATCACAAATCACCATAAATGATGAAAAAATATATATGAAATCCTTTAATATATATATATATATATGATCACGAAATTTTACGATTTTTTTCCATTAATTATTTTTATTTTAGAATTCCTTTTTTAAAAAATGATAAATATATATGATTCTGATTTTTTTTTCCTTTATTAAACATTGATATATTGGCAAATTATGTTATAAAAATACAGGGGTATTGAACAATTGATAAACTATATAAAAAATAAAATTAAAAGCACAGGTTCGGGAATATAAACTATATAAAACGTGAAATAGGATTATGTAATATGTCTAATATCATTAATTAACTTGAACAACAATAGTCACTGAAGCTAACCAAACCGAACATAGTTCAAGAGGGTAAGACATCTATCTTTGACTAATTGGTCATGAGTTCAAACCTCAACTCCTACATATTGTACTAAAAAAAATAGTGGCTGAAGCTAGATTGAAAATTTCTATAATTTGGATTATAAAGAATAAAAAAAAGAAAAAAGGGACATTAGATTTTTGAAGAAGCATGAGGTAATTTCTCATAAGTTTTGTACTAAAATAAATCTCATAAGTTTTATATGAAAATTTGTGTTTTGACTAATTAATATAAATATGGAATTGTGTACCAAAGTTGGGGTGAAAAGGTAAGATAAGTATACCATATTATAATTCAAATTTTCTAGATAGTAAAAATATATTGTCATATTTCAAATTGGAAATTCCCTCATCATAATTTTTCTAATTATATCTTCTCAAT
Organism: Momordica charantia; assembly: GCF_013281855.1. Lineage (NCBI taxonomy): Eukaryota > Viridiplantae > Streptophyta > Magnoliopsida > Cucurbitales > Cucurbitaceae > Momordica > Momordica charantia. The sequence continues at coordinate 8,794,347 of NW_028275166.1, forward strand.
CAAACTTTAAATAGGCAATTTGGAGTCAAACCGAGCATAACTCAAGTGGTAATGACACCTATCTCTAACTAAGAGGTCATGAGTTTTTGCCACTTTCGTCTTCGGATTTACAACACTGGCTGCAGAACAAATAAATAAAATTATAAAAGCAAGAACAGCTAATTGATTCAATTTTTTTTTTCTTTGGAAACTGGTTCTTCTTCTAAATTGTGTAAATGTTGTATATTTATACTGAAGATAATGAGTTTTTAATTTCGTATTTTCATGCATTAAAGAGAGTTTGTGTGAATATCACTGAATAAAAGGAAATTGTTATAACCTAGCATATATACATTGACAACATTTCTTTAATTACCAATATATATCCTTAATTACCATATATATATATATATGTGTGTGACAACTAGAGGTCCAAAATCAATCTTTTAAATGAGCAATATTATTTTTCCCAAAAAAAAAAGGAGTAATATTAAGTAACTTTTTTTTTCCAACTTTCAACGAAGAACTTTTTTCAGAGAAACAAATAATTGTTCCTTTCGAATACAAGTAAAAGGACGTTTAGTTCAAAAGAAAACATTTCCATAGTACTGATTAAGGTTGGCATTAACCATGCTCTAAAATTTAGAGCTTGATTAATATGGATGGTGGTCTTGAATTAATATAGACCATGTTAGAACAGAGTATACGTAATCGAGCGATCATGATCTTTATCAATAGATCATGTCATATAACCATGGTCTAAAATCAAATGTTGTAGTAGTGCATCTTTAAAATAATTATTTCAAAACATATATACAAATTACAAGAAAATCGACGAAATAGACAAAACTAAAAAAATCAAATTGAACCAAATCGGAAATCGATTTGTTTCATCGATTTTGCAGTTCGGTTTTCGGTTCATAATAATGATCAAATCGATTAATTTAAGTTCATTTGGATTTGGTCGATGAAGTTATATATGTTCTACCTGAGTTTTTTTATTATTTTTATTTTCAAATTTTGGTTTGGCCCTAAAATAAGGACAAAATTGTGGATATTCCCTCACTTATTAGACACTTTTTAAAATTTAGAAACTTACACCATTTTTTTTAGTTCAGAATTTATACAGCCCTAAAGTTTAAGAACTAAATTTGTATGTCAATTAACCTGAGGATTAGCTCAACTAGTCTAGATATCTATTTTCGACTAAATACAAAACGCTAAGGGAATATAAACTATATGAAATTACATGAAATAAGATTATGTAATGCCTAATATCTTGAACTCGAACAACAATCCTTGAACAGTTAGTCACTGTGCCAAATGGAAGCGTGTTTTGATGAATTAATATTAATATGGAATTGGAAGTCGGGGTAAAAAGGTAGGAGAACAACACAATATTATAATTCAAAATTTTTTTTTTGATAGGTACAATTATAATTCAGATTTTTTAGATAGCAGAAAGATAGTCTTATTCCACGCTTAACTACAAATGCTCTAGAAGATTTATTGGAGTTGGGAAAAATTACGTTACAAGATTCACTTTTTCATTTTTTTAAACACAAATATAAGGTTAAAATTTGAATTGCCGATAACAAGGGACACAATAAATATAATGTAATGGTCAGAATTACAAAATTAATAGACTATGTTAAAGAGACATTTTTAATATAAAACACAGGTTGAAATGTTGAAAGTATTGCATAACAACAAATCGTTTATTAAAATGGATTAGAAAGAGCAACAACATAATATTTCATAACAACAAACCAATTTGAAGTCGGTAGCCTAACAAACAGGTTGATCAATGTGACCACATTTGTTGAGATTTGTCATGTCCAATGCAAGTATCACCAACGTAGACGCATAATCAAAGCGGGACTTCCAAACTGAAGGCTCAGGTGTAAACTCCACAAAATCATCCTCACAAGTAGTTAAGTAGCTTGCAATTCCTGACAAATCCAAATTCAAATCCGAATTATGTTCCTTCAACAGTTTTTCCGTCAACATACATTCGATAGTCATCCAGCACCCAACAAAGACCTGACGTGTTCGATCCCCTAAATGTCCACTTTTCATTTGGTTATCAAGGTAAGAATGATTATCAATAACGGCATATAAAGAATGGTTGACGAATAGGGTGAGAAGACCAGTCAAGTTTGATTTCAAATCTTCATCGACATCTGAATTGATCACAGAAATGCAAACCTCTTTAAAATCAATTTTGTTGCATGTATCTCAGACAAAATCATTCGCCACCTTCGTCTTCTCATCTACAACAACATTGGCTGCTGTAGAATAAATAAATAAAATTATAAAAACAAGAACAGGTAATTGATTCATTTTTTTTCTTTGGAAACTTGTTCTTCTACCTTGTGTAAATGTTGTATATTTATACTGAAGATAATGAATTTTTAATTTCGTATTTTCATGCATTAAAGAGAGTTATTGAGAGTTACTGTGAATATCACTAAATAAGGAAATGATTATAACCAAGGCATATATAGACAAAATTTCCTTAATTACTGTGTATATATATATATATGACAATGGATGTCCAAAACCAATCTTTTAAATGAGCAATATTAATTTTCCCAAAAAAAAAAAAAGGAGCAATATTAAGTAACTTTCTTTTCCCAACTTTCTAAAATAATAATAATAATAATAATAAAACTTTTTATTTCCAAACAAACAAATAATTGTCATTCATTTTGAATACAAGTAAAGGACGTTTATTTCTAAAGAAAACATCTTTATATGACTGATTATCTATAATTAATACAGTACTGTATTTCTACCAAATAGATCATGTCATATCATCTTGATCTAAAATTAAATGTTGCAGTTGTACTCTACAAAAAAAAAATGTTGTAATAGTGTATCTTTAAAATAATTATACCAAATCTGTTTCAACAAAATAAAAATAAAAACAAATAATTATACCAAATCACATATACAAGTTACAACCAAAATCGTACTAAAAAAAAGTTACAACCAAAATCGACAGAATAAAAAAAAAAAAAGAAAAAAACAATTGGACTGAACAAAATTGAAAATAGATTTCATCGATCTTGCAGTTCGGTTTTTTATTCATAATATAATAGTGAATTCGAATAATTTAGTTCATTTCGTTTAAGTTAATGAAGCTTTATAGGTTCTGCACGGGCCTTTTATTATTTTTATTTTCAAATTTTGGTTTGGTCCTAAAATCAAACCAAATCAAATTGTGAACATTCCCCGACTATTAGACACTTTTTAAAGTTTAAAAAATTACACAATTTTTTTTAATTTGAAATTTATTCAACCTTAAAATTTCTAAATTTATATGTCCACATGAGTATATAGCTCAACTGGTTTAGGTAGATATCTCCAACTTAAAATACCAAGCAAAGGAATATATATTATATAAAACATGAATTAGGATTATGTGTAATGCTTAATATCATCAACTCGAACAACAATCCTTGAACAGTTAGTGACAACGTCAAATGAGGAAACTAGATTTGGAATTTCGAAAATTTGGATTATAAAGAATGCTAAAAAAAAGGACGTTAGATTTTTTGAGGAAGCATGTGAGGGAATTTCTCCTACGTTTTGTATTAAATATATAGGATAAAACTTGTCTCATCGATGGTAAATGAGCAACCTTGTCCTTACCACCATTAAATATTTGATAAATAAGATAGAGAGATGAAAAACAAAAATTTCTTTTAAAAATTAATAAATTGTCAAATATTTAATTGTAGTAAAGACAAAGCTGCTTCTTTTACGGATGAGGAGTCAAGTTTTATTTTATATATATATATATATATATATATATATATATATATATGTTAACTAAAGTTTTCGGGAAAATTTGTGTTTTAACGAATTAATAGAAATATGGAATTCTGTACAAATTCGGGGATCTTTTTTAATAATGCTTTAATTCAAACTTATTCCAATATATATCAACCCTCAAACTAGTTCCAAGAATAATGCTTGTAAATTATAGAGAGAAACGACTTATACCACTTCACAATTATTTACGAGTTGTATGACGCCAGCATGTGTCTTCAAGAGACGACATATGCCTAAATGATTTGAGGGTTGATATATATTTGGAATAAGTTTGAAATAAAGCATTATTAAAAAAAAATCTCAAATCCAGGGTACAAGGGTAGGAGAACTGTAGAATATTGTAATTCAATTCTTTTATAGGTATAATTATGATTCAAATTTTCTAGATAGCAAAAGGATAGTTATATTTTATAATTAACTACAAATGCTACAGAAATTTTTTTGAAGTGAATTAGGAAAAATTACAATACAAGATTGACTTTTTCATTCTTTCAGTGTAATAAATATGAGGTTGAAATTTGAATTGTGGATGTCAAGAGACACAAATATAATGTAATGGTCACTACTAAGATTAAAATTTAAAAACTATGTTAAAAGAGACATTTTTAATATAAAACACTTGTTGACATGTAAAGTGTTGTATAGTAGCAAATCATTTATTAAAATGGATTAGAAAGGGTAACATAAAAATGTAAAGTATTGCGTAACACAAAAGTAGCTAGCAATTCTGGATAAATCCAAATTCATATCTAAATTATGTTCCTTCGATATATAGCTTAAAGAATCATTACTCTCTCACGAGGTAACCGCCTAACTCTATCTATAACATTTGGCGTCGGGAAACACAAAGAAATTACTAATTCCTAAGGTAGGTAGCCATAGCTTAAAGAATCATTACTCTCTCACGAGGTAACCGCCTAACTCTATCTATAACATTTGGTGCCGGAAAACACAAAGAAATTACTAATTCCTAAGGTAAGTAGCCATGATAAGATTTAAACTCATTTTCTCTTAATTAAGTCTAGTCCCTTTAGATCAATGAGCCATCCATGATGGTTTTATTATATATATTTTTTAAAGAACCTTCTAACTACAATAATTCTTAAAATCAAATTCATATTATTATAATTTAACCAAAAGTTTTTTTTTTCTTTTTTTTGGCAAGTACAATATATGGGAGAGGAAATTCGAACTCACAACTCATTTTTTTTTTGTTTTTTACTCCTTAACATCATGTTTCGTTTTACTCTTTGGAAGTATGTTTGAACAGCCAGGAATTACTCTCATATGTTAAAATACATTCTGTCATTGAGAATATTTCAAAATAAAAAAATAAAAAACTTGACTACTTAACTTCATTTTTCCTTTGTTGAGAGGCTCCAACTCTTGTGATATTATTTATTTTCTTCTCATTTCTTTACATGTCAACTCTTTTTGTTTTGAACTCGAGCTTCCAATTCTTTTTGTGATATTATTTATTTTAACTCTAAGGTTTTTTTTTTTTAATTCTAATACCATTTGAAAACTATAATATTAATCATCGAAGATTTTAATTTTCAACTCGAGTTGATATATCGATTAAGAAAATAAAATGTTTGATTGCAACAATTTGGTAAATATAGGGATTGATTGATCAACTTGATACTTTGAGGGTTTGATTGTTACAACCTCAAACATGGTTTTTGCAATTTTACTTTTCTTTTAAATATATAATTTGTTTTATAAAATAATTTTAAATATGTTTCTTCTTCCAAAATCTAAAAGTAGAAAATTCAAAACAAAAAAAGTTGACATGTCAAGAAACGAGAAGAAAATAAATAATATCACCGGAGTTGGAACCTCCCAACAAACAAAACATGAAGTTAAGTAGTCAAGTTTTTTATTTTTTTTTTCGAAATATTCTCAATGACGAATGTATATTAACATATCAAAGAGTAATTTCTGGCTGTTCCAAAACAGAATCGTCACATATAACTTGTAATATCAGTACACACAACAAATTTCTTCAGACACGTAAATAAAAACACAGTACAAACTTTAGGATTGCAGTTTAATTTGTATGGATTTTAGAAGAACAAGAAGAACAAGAACAGCCCATGAGTTCTTATCTAGAGGAGAGCGAAGCCCTGAAGAATCAAAGCATCAGCAAGAACTTGATTTGCAGCCTCAGATGGATGAACACTGTCCCAAAAGACATATTGAGTTGCATTTGAACAAGTTCCCCCCAAGGACTTTGGATTGCACAGAAGTGATGTTGTCTCCACTGTCCCTGTTCCACAGCACCCTTTTCTGGCCTCCACAAAGCCTAACAAAGCAAGAAAATTTTAAATTTGTGATCCATTTTACATAGTTTCATATGCTTGATTGAATATCAGACAGTCTACAAAACTTTCCCTCAAGGAACAAAAAAAGCTTGATCCTTACCATTTTTCGATGGAGAGCTGATGACATCGTAGAGCGGCTTGTAAATATCGAAGATGACGATCCTAAAGCCTGGGAGTTGCTTTTTCAGACTTTCTGCAGCAGAGTTCAGCTTCTTATTGAAGGCCTGCGCGTCAGTGTTGATCCTTGAGACACACCCATTTTGATGGTTGCCAAACAAGGTGAGAGCAGCAGGGAAGCAACCCAATGGAGGAAGTGAAGTCACTCCAAGTCTCCTGGCTCCTAAACCGTATATATCCTGTTTTTCGATACCAATCCATCAATTTTATGCAACTTTTCATTCAAAATTGGTTATGAAGGCCCTGGAAAGCCAAATGGTTTTTGCAACAATAAGAAAATACCTTGACAAATGTTGTAAATGCTCCGATGAGCATCGAGCCGTACTGATCGGGGGTGTAGACCTTGTTAACATAAGGATTGATGTAATAATTCTGTAGAAAGTCGCCACTTCCCGCACTCAGTAAGTAGAGTGCGTCCTTGATAATGGATGCTGCTTTCTCATTACCCGCTACCTTAGCCAGTTTGGCTTGGTACTCCTTGAACAACCCAACTTGTTGGGGCAGTGAAAGTGCATGCTGTTTCACCAAGTTCAAAGTAAAATGTAAATCCAGAAGAAGGGCTGATCTGCTCAGGATGATATTGCTTCCACAAACAAAATTTTACATTCTTACATTTAAGAGGGCAGCGTTCTGATCATAACCTGATGCGGCTGAGGCAAAGTTGACTCCAATTAGAAGATTCTTACCGGTTGCCTCTGGGCTGAGGTACGGCAATGGAAAGGTCTTAAATCCTAAAGTTTGAGCTGCAGAGAAAAAAAAAACAATAATAATAGTTACAGAAGAGAACTTAAATATAACTGCAGTTCTCGAAAGACAAAACACATAATTCAACAGTCAATAACAGCTTGATAGCCAGGCTTCGTTTTATATTGTTTCCATATCTTGTTTTCTTCAAAACTTCTGAGAATATTTGTTTTAAGTTTCCAATTTCTTGTTTTCAAATGAAAATTCCTAAAAGCATGTTTAGATCTTAGAAAAAGTATGTAAAATCATATTTCGTTCTTCTTCTTTATAGTTTTGTGGGAAAACAAGAGAGAGGGAGAGAACCAATATAACTATCATATTACTACATTTAAAACTTGAACTGGAAATGGCAGATTCGACTAAGAAACTACGAAATCAAACATTTCTATTTGTTTTTCATGTTTTCAAAACTCATAAAAATACATATATCAAATATGGGGACAGAGAAAGGAAGGAACAAGAGGGCAGATATAATAGAATGTAAAATTCTCCCAAATCCCTGATCACGTAGCTATTTTTTTCTCCAAGAAACATGAAGAACCAGAAGAATGATGAGGGCATGGCACCGACAAAGTGTGCCCTTTCTCTGAAAGAAAAATATGACTTTAAATTGATGCAGGAAGTTTATCCAACCATCATGCAAGCCAATGTGTTTAGTTTTCAATGGAGATAAAAGATTTTGCACGTACCAGTGAAATCAGTAGCAAGTTTTCCATTGCAAAACCTGCCAGTGGGCTGATGATTAACAAAGTCCTTTCCGTATGGAGGGTAATTGGCCTTGAAAATAGTATAAAGATAGTTATTATTTCCCACATCCACAGCAGAATCACCAAAAGTTATGATAGCAGGAACCAAAGTGGTAGACTCTTGAGCATTTCCACCCCCAAGCAAAAATGCAAAGAACATGACCAACACTTTGCTAATAATATCCATCTTCTTTAGCTCTGTGATTTGCAACTGAACCATGAATTAGAACTTATAAGGAAAGTCAGAATGACCCACATTAGATTTTTTTTAATTGAAGGAAGCTGGAGGTTGAGTCCACCCAATCAATAAGGACCAATGAAGAAACATTTTCATAGAAGGTAATGAGCTTTAAATACCTTACCAAATCCCCAAGGAAGCAAATTTTTTCCCTTGGCTTCCGTTTGTTTTTCTTTCCTTTCCTGCAAGAAACCATTATGAATAAAATTATTTAGCTGGAAAACTATGAATTCATGCAACATTTAATGAAAAGCTTCGGTGAGGTAGTTGGGTGATAAATGGTGGTTGTGCTATGAGTTAAAGCTGCTTGAGTTTGCATGTGCAGGAGTTAATATGATTGTAGCAGAGATAAAACCACTGTACTACCACTGAGTAACATCCATAATGTGAGAAATGTGAGTGGTTATAAAGCCTATAGCCTATGTACTACTTTTGGCTCTTCAAAAACATAGTGTTAGTGTCTGTCTGTAATAAGAGACAGGAAAAGTCAACCAAGCAGAACTCTGAAGGGTAGGTGGGAAGAAGCTGACATTATCAGCAATAAGTAGGATAAAAAAGCTTCTTGCATTTGCCCAAAAAATGGTTGAAGCAGATCTATGTCAACTCAGAAGGTTTTGCATGTGGTTAAGCATTGACTTAACAAGTTCTTTGCTCAGGCTTTGCCAAATCTACCTTCATTTGGACCATTAAATTCTGAGATGAAACCATATCAAAAAAATAAAATTTGTTAAAAGTGTCCATAGAATTACCAAGTTTATTTACACAGAAACTGGATACAAGGTAGATGAACATCATGATCTAATTATAGATAATGTGTACCAGAAATTTTAAGCTGCTGTATTTTTAACTGGCAGGCAGCTTGTTAAGTAAAAATATGTGCCATCTCTATCTGGTTCTCTGAACCTTGGAATCCATTTATTTTTATGGGTTTTCTACTTCAATCTCATTAAGGGTTCTTGTGTTGATCATCAACCATATGCATTTTGGTTTTCACCCACAAATTTAAAGCCCTTAATATTGCTTTGACTTAATATTGATTGGAACTTCTTCCTTCCTGTCAAGAAGGAGGTAGTTTTGTAGTCCTTTCATTTTAGGTGGACAAGTCACGGGAATCAACCAATTTTTTTATTGAGTGAAAATATAGTACAATATTTGCAGAGAAGCTAGAAAACACAACCCTTATTCTTTTTTTTCCCTTTTTTTTTTTTTTTGAAATACACAACTCTTACTCCCACAATACAAAGGAAGTTACCCAGCTTCAAATCTCTAGCCTACTGCATCCTGTCGCTGGTCTCATTTCACCTTTTTGTATAAACAATTCACAGGACTCTCAAATCTCAAAGTTCTTGTTTTACCATTTCAGCTTGGCAGGGAAGTACTGCAACGAAATATGTAATTCCTGTTCAGTAACTGATAATGTACTGGAAAAGAAGGAATATATGGATTATATTATTATAAGTGAGGTTACCTTCTCAATGAGAGAGAGATAGTATGGCTTCACTTTGTCGACATCGACGTGAACTTTACTCTTACTGTAAAGATCATATTTGCTTCATGGGGGGAAAGAGGAAAGCAGATTGACTTCAGTTAGCTGACAAACTTGAAATTCGCTAAATATGGCAGTGAAGAAAAATGTTGTCTTACTTGAATATGTGTAGCCACTTCAGGTTTTCGCCATCCTCCTCATTCATCAAGTGCTTATATGCACCTGATCTATGTAATGCTGCACAATCAAATATTTTTAGTAAGCTTACTGGTTTTTTCATAGGTAAGAGTTTCACTAAAACCAACTTGTTTTTTACCCTTTTTAAATTTAACTTACAGTAAAATGAGTGGTATCTGATAACAAAAAGAGCTGCAGAAGGTAGAGTAGTATTATTCGCCTTTGCCACCTGAAAGTTCCATGCAATTATAGACTTCATCATCTTAATTTATGAAAGACATTACTCAATACTCTGAAGTCTGTAGAGGTTGGAGGGATACCATATACATATAGTCATCATGCCCCCAAGACATTATTACATTGTCGAGTCCACAATTCGCCGAGTAAACTCCATATCTAGTGTTGTAAGCCGGATTATGGCAATCAGGATTTTGCGTGAAATACTGTAATTAGAGGGTAGTAGAGTTAACGGTTGTAAGAAAAGTGAACAGTTTGTCGGCACTTTAATTATGAAGAAAATACCACCTTGTGGTGGACAATGGATTCATCAAAAGCACAACCCAAAGGGTAGGTGTCTCCTGCAAGTTGGTCCAATGTTTGATAATAATTAATAAAAAGAAGAAACTTCATAAAACAAAAAATCAGTATACAAAATCATGTGATTCCTCTCTATGTTAGATTGAAGCTCATGCTTACCTACAACTGCCCATTGAGGAAGACCCCCGAAGCTTGGAAGAAGAAGCACCTTTCCAAGGTCTAAAAAGTAAAAGACAGATAAATAATGGAAATAAATAAGGAAATAAAACTAGACAAATGAATATTGCAGTCTCAAATGGTTGAAATGCACACAATTCAATGTGATGCCTTAATAAATCTATTAATGAAATACAAAAATTAATTTTATCAAGTGTTGAAGACCAAAATGAAAATTTTTAAAATGGAAGAAGAAACCATAATATGAAATAACCTATTACGGATTATGAACTCCACAAATCTCCACAATAGTGTGTGGTAAAATTTTACAAATAGTGTCAAATAATAAAACTTTTAGGATTACGAACTCCCCAAATCTCACAAATCTCCATATTGGAGAGTGTTTGGTAAGATTATAAGAACGGTGTTTTAACTTCTAAATAAGACACTTATTGTTATGTAGCAAAAACAATTTCAAAATATGTAGTAAACAACCTAAAATTACTTTTATAATATGAAAGAGGGCAAAATTCTCAAATACATTTTTTTTAGTGAGAAACCTAGACTTCATTGAGAAAAAAAAAATGAAAGAAAACAAGAGACAAAGAACAAGCCAAGGGATACAAAAAAACCAGCCCAAAACAGCCCGCAACCAGGGGAGTCTCCCACTCTCCCAACTATGGCTCCAATCCAAAATTATAAGACCTAATAGAGAATTACAAATGTCCTTGGAAATTGATGCCAAAGTAGAGACATTAAACCTAGCCAACGACCGTACCTCCTCCCAAGATCTCTCCCCATTCCTAAAAACTCTGTTATTACTCTCTACCCACAAGTCCCATAGAACCGCAAAAAATAAAGCAGCCCATAAAATCCGACCCTTATTCTTGAAGGGAGGAAACAAGAGGGCCCCTCTAACCACGAGCCCCATTACAAAATTTTAGACCCTACAAAAAAAGAAAGCAAAAAAGAAAATCAAACATAAATGGAAATATTGTCCATAATTGCCAATGTTGACTCTGGTAGCACTTCAAACCAAGGCTCGTTTATCTATCACCCACCGGTGAACAGATTTCATGGGGTAGGTCATTCTTATCACAAGCAAAGCAGATACACAAACTTGGGAAATTCTCAACCTAAATAAGCACATTTCAGATAGAATAATCAGAAAAAAAGGATGAATAGAATACCGTGTATAAGAGCAGCCAAATGCAGCCAATCTTCATTGGGATAATCCTTTCTGATGGCCTCAGCGGACTGCAACAAGTGCTGGATTTGAGGCTCATCCAAGTCTGGATCGCTCTCATCGACTACATCATTGAGAAGCTCGCAGCACTCCCATATGCTCATCTCCACACGGTTCACCTGGCCGTACTCTTTTCTCATCTTCTTCACCTGCAAAATATTCCGCCATTTTCATTTTCCAATTCTCGCTTGGAGAACAGAACAGTTCTGCAGCGCGGGGAAGTGGAAGGAGAAGGGGAAGGATCGAAACGACGCCGTAATGAAAATAGCAGAATTAAAATAATTAAAAACTGCTTACGTAGTCGTAAGTTTGATTTATGTGGTTGAGTTTGTAGAAATTCTCCACCCCTTGTTGCCTTTCGCTTTCCACGTCATAGTCCCTGTTTCCGCAAACTGGGGTTAAAAATGTAATTTCCTTGTAGAATTGGAATATAATTATATAACAATCCCAATTTAAATTTTTTTTTTTTTTTTTACTTATTTTGTCTATTTCGACTGGTTAAGATATGTTAAGTTGATATCAATATAAGTCAATTAATTGTTTATCCTTTTATTATATTAAAATTATAAGCTGAATTTATGAATATTGATACCAGAAATTGATTAATTTATATCTTAAACTTAGCTTAATTAGTTAAATTATTAGTAGCTGTTGTAAGTTTAAATTTTTATCATATTAATTATTTAAAATATATACTCTTAAAAAAGTCTTCACCAATGTATTTAATCTTAATAAAATTTAACTAATTTAGATATTAGTAAAAAAAAATTAATAAATTTATCCTCTGTTTGGAATTAAAAATTACAAGAAACGATTTCAAACCATGTGATTTATACAAAAGAGGAAAAGTTTTTTTTAATCCCTATCATTTTTTTTAAAACAGAAAAAAGAATTTATGTCGTACCTTTAATAATTTGTTGTAGTTGAAGAAATTTCATAGATCGATGTTTTTAATATAAAAATTAATGATATTTATTGCTAGGTTCTTTTAATTGTTTTAAATATACTTTCTGAAAATAATGTAAAATTAACCATAGAAATATGATAATTTTTCAATTCAAAATAAAATAAAAAAATTATTCTCATAAGCATTACCAGAAAACAAAAAGGTTGTAAAATTCTCCATACCTCGTATATAAAGTACACAAAAAAAATTAATTAAAATGATCTTATCAACAAATCACTTTTCTTAATTTTGAAATTATTTTGAAATCAATTATTTTATTAAAACACCCTACGAGTATAAAAGATGTTTTCTTTTATTAATATCTTTAGGTTAGAAGTCGATCCCACTCTGAAAGGTTAATTTTTATTAATTTCTCCAACAAAAAATAGATATAATAGGCTAACTTAAAAGACAATACCAATTGTTCCCACCAACCAAACTAGCCAGAAAATAAAAGAATTATTAAAACTTTCAATTTTATATTTAATAAATCTGACCCACTTGAAAAAATTAAAAAGAAAAAAGAAAAAAAAAACTTATTCAGACATCAAATCCAAATTTTCTGAAATGGAAAATTTCTGATATAGACAAAAATTCGTAAACAATATTCGTGTAAAAGAGGTTAAAAGAGAAAAAGGAGCAGACCTAAAGCCGTGGCCAAATGCATTGGCATCCGGCACCAAAAACCCTCCGTCCAGCGACAAGTCCGCCTCTCCATTCACCCCCTTCCCCTCCTCCGCCGCCACCACCGCCGCATCTCCTGCAAAATCAACCGCCGCCGCCCACAATTTTAAATCTAATTTTATTAAGAAATCTAACTATGAACGAGAACATTACTAAAGGGATCCTGCAAAAAATAACCCGAGGGAGAGGGGATGAATACCAAACTTCGGCTTCTCAACGAGGACCGTCATCGTGGAAGCGGCGAGAAAATGAAGGGAAACGAGAAATAAAACGAGAAGGAGAAGATATGGTTTGGTGATGGCATTAATATATAATGGAAGGGGCGAAGGTATTTATAATTGGCCGGAAAGCCCTTCCCTGAGAATTTTCAGGCTCCGAGTCCTTCCTCCGAAATAGAAACTAATTTTTGCTTTTATTTCGGGCGTGTTATTTTCCCATTCATCGACTCCTCGCATGCAAATTTTTTTTAATTTTTTATCCTCAATAATAAATTTATGGAACACTGTCTCAGATCGAGATGAAGACAAAACAGAATTCTCTAATCATTACACGCACATCGGGTCTCACCATTTTATTTTCTTCCCACTATTTATAGCTTTATTATTTTTCTTCCTCCCATTTTCCACTCCTTTTTTTCTTTCTTGTTTTAATTTTTCTTCCATTTTCTAAGCTTTGTACTTATCTCAGATTCAAATCTACACCAATATTGTAAGAAGGTAACGGTCCACTCGGTGATCTCAAATTTGAAAACCTGAGATTTAATAAAAATATCATAAATATATTCTCTCTTTTTAATATTCTTAGATATGAATTTAGTGGCATATTTAAAAATTTCTCAATTCATTACAAGAATCATAAGCTTTGTCAACAGTTTCTCAAAAGAGTTGAGAAAGATTTAATTCTCTCGATGGTATTAATAAACTGTCGAGAGATAGAGATGTTCTCCCGACCCTTTTAAGAAACTGTCTAGAAATAATGTTTTTAAATTTTTTTTTTAAATAATATAACTCCCGACTCTTTTAAAATATGGTCGGAAAAAATTGTTATTTCCTATGGTTTTAAATTATAGTTGGGTGTGCATAGTGTTTTTCAATTTTTTTAAATATTACAACTCCGACCGACTATTCTAAAAAAGTCGGGAATTGTTAATATGCCCGACAAATTTTAATAATAATCGGTAGAAGTTGACTTTATGCGACTATTTTAATATACCATCGAGCATAAAGCTTTACCCAACCGTTTTGAAAAATAGTTGGGTATTGTTTACAATTTTTAAAAATAATAGTTATCCCGATTATTTTTTAAAGTAGTCGGGAAATATTGTTTTTACCGATGGTTAGGTAAAAGGTGTTTAGTAATATATTTTTAAGCCAGTGGTAGTTATTAACTAAATATTTGATTCAATTTAAAATAATCCTAATTAATTTAAACTGGTATAATTATCATTTCACAATATTAGTGGTATAATTTATAATATTATATTTTACCTGCTTTAATTTTAATAAAAAATGAAACGAGTTTATACCATATGAAATAACATATTTATCCCACTTTTTTATCATTTTTAATGTAATGTGTGACAAATGTTTTTAAAGTACTATTTTATTTTATATATATATATATATATTTTATGTTGTCACAAATATTCTGTTTCTTCAAGGAATGATGAAGTTTTTATTTCTTCTATAGTGACAAATTTATTTATTCGTATGTTAAATCTAAAAAAAAGAAAAAAAAAATTAGAAGTAAAATAAAAGATATATTTCAACATATTTTAAACTGCCTATTATTTTTCGTCCTCTTTTGTTGCAAATTAAATGGATAAATAAAGGGTTGTTTGAAAGTAGTCTCAAATGCAATTTTATACTCTTTAGTTTTTATAATAGAAATTTAGTAAATCTATGTTTACATAAATGTTTATTTAGTGTTTTTCTCCTGTTTTTATGGATTGACTGTCTTATGGAATAATTGGACTTGTTTTTTTGTTTCAAAATCTTATTATTTTTGTAGCCACCTAATAATTTTCACTTTTGCAAAACCATAATAAAAATTAAAAAAATAAAAATAAAACTCTTAGAAAAAAATTTAAAATAAAAATGAACTGTTTTTTTTTAGAACAATCCTAAAACAACCTCTTATCTGGTCTCCATTCACACGTGTTGTAAATCATTGATCTAATTTAAAGTTGAATATATTAAAAAAAAAAGAGTAAAGTACCAACTTCTTAAAACTCTTTTTTCTTTTTAATTTTTATTTCACTTTATCAAATTGTCGAGAAATTAAATATCACATTGGTGCTTTATTTGATAGATGGAAATAACAATGTTAAGAGTGGTTACTGAGATTTAATGAAATTTAATGTTTCATCTGTCATGTAAACCGTAAATAGCCCTCAAATATTTGTTTCTTTTGTTTTTTCATTTTTGTTATGAAAAAACAAAACCTTCCAACTGACTAATAACAAACAGGTAAAATATCAAATCATCAGTTTCATTTTTAATATTTTAAAATTTTAAAATTTATCTTTAATGTATTAAAAAATTATCAACTGGATCATTCGGTAAACAAGAAATTAATTTAAACATTGCTCAATTGGTTAATATATATATTCTCGATCAAAAAGTTAGAGATTCAAATCCTCCACTCACATGTTGCTGAACTAAAAATATATATATTTAGATGTATTGACATGCTACTTGAATGTTCCAATTTGAAGAAATGAATTTATTAATTAAGAGGTCGAATTTTGCTAGTGAATGAATTCAGTTTCATGTGTCATGTAGCACTCGAGTGACATTGTTCATTATTATAAATATGTTAGTAAAACATTAAGGATGTGTTTGGGAGTGATTTTAACATGGTGGAAATCATTTTTGTCATTGTCAAAATCACTTCACTTTTCATTAGTCATGTTTGACAAATCAAAAAAATGGATTTTATGAAAGTTTAAAATCACTTTAAATTTATTTTTAAGGTATCACTATGGTAATTTTGAAAAATCAATTATACTTCAATATCTTTTGTTCAAAATCATTCATTTCTACTATCACTCTCAGACACCTTCTAATTTAATGACGTGTTAATAATTTTTTTTAGGAAAGGATCCCATCGAGATTTTTTAATCTATTAAAGATAAAAGTAATAAATACAAAAGGTTATTGGTCAAATTGAAAACTATCTCATACTAATGATCTTAAATGCATTTAACCTATCTAATAAGTAATAGCAAATCTGATGATAGCTCAACGATTTAAAACACCATAAGATTGGTCAAAAGTAGGTATAGTTCAACGATAATTATCATATATCTTTAATTAAAAGATTGTGAGTTTGATTTCTACCTCATATATGGTATTAAAAAATTATATCAGAAGGCTATGAGTCTGAATCTTTCTAATTCATATATTTTTAAACGATAAAAATAATAAGAATAAGTAATAAAACAAAATATATAGTAAAGAGAGACTAAAAGATAACCACAATTGGTTGACCCCACCGCAAGCAGATAGAATCATAGAATATCTCACCAAAAACTCAGTCAAGCTTTGTTTTGGGATTCACAAAAAAAAAAAAAAAAAAAAAAACTTACCAAGCGTGGGACCCAGATGACGTGGCATCTAGTCAAATTCGTACACGACTCTGTCACCTTCGGCAACGAGTACGTGAACGCCACGCTCCCCGCGAAACTCTTTTTTTTTTTTTTGCAAAGGCCACGAAACTGTTTTCCGTCACGACTCACGTGTCAACGGTTAAAATTCCACGTAGGGAAGTCCACGTGTCAAGCAGGCGACGATTATTAAAAATATATGAAAATCCACGTTGCTACAGTTCTGCAACGTGTCGTAGTGGACACACGCGTGTTTAGCTGGCTACGTCGTTTCGATATCTGTAAGGAAACAGTGCGTTCCGTTTTTTTGTCGGCCTTGTGGTTAGAAATAAAAGGAGAAATTGTTCGCTGTTTTTCTTTTTTTTTTTTAAATAAAATATCTAGAGAGGGAGATTTCAAATTAGATTGAAAATAAGTGTCTAATTAAGTTAGATTTCTACTGGCTAACTAGAAGTTTATAATTGTTAAATTGCAATGTAGCTTATTATTTTACAATCATTAATCAAAGAATTAATATAAATATAGTTCAATTAATTCAGAAACGGTAAACTTCAGGAGGCTCCATCCTTTACTTAAAAACAAATATTCAAATATATATATATATATATATATATATATATATATATATATATAATGGTTAACTCGTGCATTTAAAATGTGTTTGAGAATACCTTTGAAATAAGTTTTACATTTTGTACTGAAATGTTTATAGTTATTTTTATGTTCTCTTTTTTGACAAGTGTTTCTTGATGAATCTGGGCTAAAAACAATTTATACATGTTAAGTGTTTTTGGGAAGGATAATATTTCTCTTGAACTTTGTAAAAAAAATATTTCTCTTGATTACAACTATTTTTTTTTTCTGAAAAAAAAAAAAATCTTCTCTTTCATCCATCTCAGTCATATTCTCCCCTGCTATCTACAAATACTTAATGGAGGTAGTATAAATCTTCCACGCTCAAGTCAGTAGGAAAGTATATATTTTCTTTTACCTATCATTTCAAATACTTTTTTTTCTTTAAGATTTAAATACTATTTTACTTTCTTTTACAAACACTTCCAGGTTTAAGGATTTTGGAGAATATAAAAATTATTATCAAACATGCTCTTAAGGCTTATCAAAATAGGCATGAATCCAAATAAAAATCAATCAGAATCAAATCAATGGAAACGAGAACGTTATTTCTTCACGTTCTTTATAGATTCTTTCGAGAATTATAATCATAATTCCTTTAGTGTTGTTTATTAAAATTGTCAAACGAGCATAATTCTTTCTTTTATTGAGCTAATTCCAAATAAATTATTGTGCTTGTTTGGGGTGAAAATCGCATTGCTATTGGAAGGATAAAGAGAGGCCCATCTGGACACGTCCTGAAAATCAGGCCATCTCGAATGGTCCCGTGGTGCTATACTTTGCCGCAAATGCATGATGGGAGCCTACCTAGCATCCAAGTCTGACCCACAATTTGAGACATGTTCAACCTACCGTCCGACACCCATAACTGCCTATTAGGAGACTTGTCGAATCCCCAACCTATAAATAAAAACATCACTTCTGTAGATAGGTAAAGAATTCTATCTCGAACGTCTTATTGAGTTCGAGCTGAAACTAACTTAAGCGTCGAAGTGTTTGCCTATCTAGTACAGGTCATTTTCAAACAAGATAGAAAGTAAATATTAGTAATATAAATGAAAAAAATAATTAATTTTAAAAATTATAATATATGTAAGGAGATGTCTTAGACTTGCACCAAACTTCTTTCGCAAACTTAATAAAATGTTTTTCAATACAAAGTTTCTTTCCACCTCAAAATCTATCTATCTACGTGGGACACCTAAAAAGTCATTTTGGTCGTAAAACTAATTTTTTCCTTTTGTCATTTTCAACAAATATTACGTGTAAGGTTTAGAAAATATATGAACCTCAAAGACTAACTTTTGGGAAAAGATTAAATTAAAACGAAAAAACAAAATAGGTAAGTTATCCATATTGCAATGGTCAAAAGATCTCTATAGATTATCATCTTTAGAATTCTATTTTGTTGCTAAGATAGACAGCTCGCGTCAATTATTGTTGAACTCTTACCTTTCAATAAGCATAGATAAAAGATAGTCTCTAAATCAAACTAAAAATCTATTCATCTCATTTTAAGAGGTCGAGTTCATTATATTATGAAATTGTAAATTTCTTTTTTTTTGTTGAATATAACATGTAGAGGTGGGAAATTCGAACTCACGACCTTTTGGTCGGACATAAGTGTCATAAATCGTTGAGCTAGTTATGTTCAAATTAACTTTGAAATTGCAAATTAAATGAAGTTATACCATCCAGTTCTCCTAAATAAATCTTGAACTTAAAAAAAAAAATATTTTGTCCATAAAAGTTTTAAGTATTATAGTTTAGACATTGAAAATCAGCATAAAAAACCATTATTGAATTTTCTGTTAATTTTTTAAGAAAAATTAGTTAAATAAAACTTCACATAAACACATATTTTACTCATTTACCTCATCTATAGAGATTGGTGTTTCAAGTCATGTGTATAGTAAGTTAGATGTTGGGTTTCTAATATTGAAAAAAAGGTAATTATAAAAGTTAAAATAGCTTCCTTTAATGTAAAGTCCAAAAATTTTAAATTGGACGTTAAAAAGTTTAGTAAATTCCCAAACGAAATAAATGTTAAAAACCACCTGTTTAGCATTTTGTTTTATGTTTTTTTCCGAAAAAAAAACTGATTTATTTGATAATCAATTCAACTTTTCCTAAAAATATTTTTTAAATTCTTAATAAATTTCAAAAACAAACAAAAAAATTTAAAATAGATTTCGTTTTTTTTTTCGAGGTATGTGTAAGCTGATTCAGACACTCATACTTCTAGAGATTTTTCTATTTTTTCAAAAATATTTCATTTTTCTATTCTAATGCTCAACTTTTTGTTACAAATTTCTTTCTCACTCTAATTTTTTTTATTGGAATTTCTATTTAAAAAATTTATCTTTCTGTCTCTACCGTTTTCATTTCTAGAATATTTATTATTATTATCTCTCCGTAATGTTTATCTCTATATATTTTTATTTTTATTTATTTATTTTTGTTATAGTACATCATTTTCATTTTTCTCTCTCTAAAAATTTAATATCTTCCGACTTTTCTCTCCCTCAAATTTCCGTCATTTATAACTTTTTTTTTTCTCTTTATAATTTATTTTTTCTCTAGTAAATATATTTTCAACTTTCTCTATCTAATCTTTTTGTTTCAATTTTCTTTTGCTACGACTTTTTTTATTCTTTTCTCTAATAAATATATCTAGAACTTTTTTATCACTGTAATTTTTCTTTCTTTGTCTTCTGCTCTCAAAATTTATTTTCTTTCTCTAAAACTTTTTCCTTTTGTTTTAATTTTTCTCTCACTAAAATTTTCTTTTCTCTAAATCTATTTCTTTTTCTAGCTAAAATTTATCTTTTAAAAGCTCTGAGTTACGTCTCCAAAAGGGATACATTTTCCTCCATATCCCGACCCCAAACCACAATTCTAATTTTTAAATAATTAATATACATTTATTAATTATTGAATATTTTTTTAAAAAATTATATATATTAGTAAATAATAATTTTTTTTCGATAAAATAAATATAATATGTATATACTTATTACTCTTTTTTATTTTTTAAAATCTAAAAATAACTAAAATTAATTACTAAATCGATAATTTTCCTTGCGAAATCCTCGTCCCAAACGAGAATTGCTCGACCTAGACCTCAATTTTTATAATGAAAGAATGAGGTGGAGATGAGGATTAAAAATTTCTACGAGGAGTAGAGGATCACCCCATCCTATTGTCATCTCTCTACGTTCTCTAACTTTTTAAAAAAAAACTAAAAATCAAAATGGTTATAAACATGGTTTTCTATTTTTACAAACAACAAATAAAAACGAATCGTCAAACACGTATAATTTTTGTTTTCTAAAAATAGAAAACTGAAAACCAAACTAAAA
Organism: Momordica charantia; assembly: GCF_013281855.1. Taxonomy (NCBI): domain Eukaryota; kingdom Viridiplantae; phylum Streptophyta; class Magnoliopsida; order Cucurbitales; family Cucurbitaceae; genus Momordica; species Momordica charantia. The sequence goes on from NW_028275166.1 coordinate 8,815,229, forward strand.
ACTGGTTATTAGACGGGCGCTATTAAATTAAAGAATTAAAATGGTATTTTTTATTTTAAAAGGACAAAAAACTATTTTGGAAGTTAGCTAGCTTTCAAATATCTGTGAGACAAAAGTGTATCATTTTTCTGCTTCAGTTTAGACTTTAGAGGATGCAAGCTGTGAACCATACCATCCACCAACACAAAACCAAAAGACCAAATATCTTTCTAATTAAAAAAATAAATAATAAAAGAAATCTTTTTTTTTTTCCGTTTTCTGACTTTTTAGTTTTTCCCAAATCTCGAAATCTTCGGTGTAATAGAAACCATAACAAAATTTAAAAATAAATAAATAAATTATACCAAATGTTGGGTGGTGCAAAGTTACGCATGCACGTAAACAAATCATACCTTAAATTTGATGAATCCTACTTTAGAATCTCACCCAGATTATCGGCATTTCTTGCCTAAAATCTCGTTTGTGCTTAGTGACTATTGAGTGGATCCCACACGTCAAAACCAATAAATACATGAACACTCTATATGCAGGTAGGTACATGCTTGCCTTGAAAATTTACCGCAGATTCTACTTACTTGAGCGACACATTTTTTTCTCTTTGTGCATATCTTCTTTGTACTTGACCAATCCACATCTTTTGCTTAAGCGGTTAAAAATTTAGCTTAAACGTAAAATATCCTTGAACTTTGACATTTGTTTAAAAAAGAACCATATCATTTTTTAAGTTTCAATAATACCTTTCGTGTTTCAAAAATTTCAAAAATTCCCTCAAAAAAAAAAATGACTGTTAATAATAAATGATAGTTAACATAGAAGAATTTAGGAATTAAGGATTTTCTTTTAACAAAAATAGTAATTAAGGAAGGATTATAAATTTGGAGAGTTTGCTTCGATACGGAAATGAAGACTTTCGAAAGCAAATACTACTTTGAAATCGAAAACACCTTACCTTTCGCCCTTATCGATCTAAAATTACGGGACTATTTTGCCGAGTTCCAGTTTCGACGGTCTTCTTGGATAGTTATAGTGCATCTTTATTTCTCCCATACTTTCCATTGGTCGACAACCAACCACAGCTCTCTATAGTTCTTCAACCAGATAAGAGTAAACAAGAATGTCAATTATGCCGTGGCGATTTGAAAAGGGATATAGTGAACTGCCAAGATTCGGATTTATGACTTCACGGGAGAGAACACAAGGGATGAGCAATGTTCGAACCACGAAAGGAGGAACATACCGGAAGAAGGAAATGATGTCAAGCGATTTTTTTTTTTCTTTTTTAAATGATGGTGTTTCATTCTTAATTAGAAATCTCACATAATCATTTCCTCGTTAACCAATCACATTCACGTCCACTCTTCATCAAGCCGAATGTTTTAACAATGGCGTACTTTAAACTTTATGAAGCCCAAGGGTATGATTGAAATTTTTAAAAGAACAGAAGTATTTTACAAACAAGGCAAAATTCAGGAATGTTTTTTTTCTTTTTTTATTAATCTAGCAAAAAAAAGAAAAAAACGCAAATTTCTGTAATTTGTGATTACGACATGACACAAGAAAAAACAACAGATGAGCTCACCACTGTTCCTCTCCTTCCGCCAGCTGCTTTGGTACAGCAGTGCTTTCTTCTGAAGCTGTCAAATTCTGTAACGTGTTTTCTCAGTGGATGACCCGTTTTTCTCATCATTCTTTCAATCAAACACCTTGGTTGCTTAAAATATAATAATTAAATCCATCCAACAACGAGACAAACATGAGTTCGACATCTGAAGCCAAACTCATACAAACTCTAAAACTTCGAACCACATGAATATAACTCTCTGTAATTCATTCTTTCACACAATCTAAACGTAGGCTACACAAGCTAGGCTTTGGACTTCATTTTTTTGGTTTCTACCCCCAGTAGTGATGCTTCCATGTTTTTCTCTCAGAATCAAAGCATTTGCCGAAACATATTCCCATGTTCAATTAAAAAACACCATGTCCATCTTCCCAAGTTATCAAAATATTGCCAAAGACAGCCACAGGACATGGTTCGACCGAGTTCAATATCAATGATAAAGACTCGCAATAAAGAAATGGTGTACGTGTATCAGTTGTAGCTATCAAAACCAGAAAATCATGCGTATATTGACAGTCATGTAGCACAAGTTAATGCAAAAACAATAAATTCATCAGCTAACCAGCTAAGTATTGTATATAAAGTTGCTAAAATACAAGGTATCTTATCTACTAACCTTGAGGGGAGGACTCATGTTTGAAATGATTCTCCTTCCTCAGACTTTGGTTTCTGTCTCCTGGTTTCAATAATCCAGAAACTTGCTCGGCTCTGGGTTAAAGTTCGATTCCAGGCTTAAATATATTTCTCAACTCGGATAAACAACAACGTAGCGTAAACTCTTCAAAATTTCATCCTTTTAGCTGGGCCCTGATCAATAATGGGATCTGCTGAAGGCTGTTGCAATTCTGCTGGCTGGTTTTCAGGGCCTTTTTCTACCTCTGCTGTGGGAGCAGGAACATATCCTTCAGGAAATGGTGGGGGTGGTGGAGCAGGTGGCAGCTGCAGTTTTTAACAAGAAGATTTGCCTCTAAATGACGTTCTTTAGCCAATGAATTAAAGATGTAAAATATACAAGAACATGATCAGCTAAGTCTTGATACAAAATATAAATCATAAATATGCATGTAAAACAAGTCATTTGCGATACACTTTAGACAACTTATCTCCTAAGGTAATTTAATTTTTTTAGAAGTTTAATTGTATTAATTTCAATTAATAACAGATTCAATTTATGTGATTTTGTTGGCTCGGGTCTTCTCAGGATGCATATGAAGCCTAAATTATTTGTTCTCCATCTAGAGTGAGTCACTTAAGTAGGATTATGAGTAGTTAGATTAGATATGGAATGATATTAAGAATAAAGACTTGAGGCTTCCAAACATGAATTTTTTTTTTTCAAAACAGTTATCAAAAAAACCTCAGAATTTTCTTCAGGTGATTATGGCTAAAAGAAAGACTGCATTCAAATTCTCACCAATTTTTCTTCATGCTGAACATTTGATAAATTAACCGTTTGCATACACAAACACAATATGGTTATCTTTTATAAGAAGGGTGAATCTCATGCAGTACTAATGTGTCAATTGAGGACATATACTTCGTGAATCGAGATATTTTAGTTACCTTGCGCTGTAATGATGCAAGAATATGATCAACTCGCTTTACTTCCTTAAAGTTTATGGTCTCTTTTCCAGGTTTGACTTCTTCACTCTCATTTTCAGAATCAACTGAACCAGAAATTAGAAAACAGTTAATAAAAATGTAGCTGCCAGCTGAAAGAACAAAGTTCAAAGATCATCAGACAATTAAGCAATTGGGCAATGACATGCACTGTATTTATCTAGAGTTTTATCGGAATGAATTATTGCATATAAGACCCAAAAATTGGTTTCTGAACCTGAAGCTTAAATTCAAAAGAACTTTCATAAAGCCTATTGGGCAACATAAGCATCAACTATCCTGAAAAGCCATAATAGAGTTCATCTTTCATGTTTTTTGGGAGTAAAATTGTTGTCAACCACCATGGCAAGGAGTCTCCAATTCTTCGTTGGCAACAATAAAAAAGACAAATAGCGGATAAGATTAGTATGATTTAACAAAAATTGAAAACATGATCCAAGTTAAGATTGCAAAACCGTGAGCACATTAAATCATTGGCGAATGATCATCTCTTACTAATAGCATAAAACAATAATAGCAGAAAACATATCATCAATAACTGGATACCATATCCGATCTTCTCCAACTTTGAGGAAGCAGTGGTAAAGGCCTTCGATATGTAATATAGCGCCCGGCTCTGTGGTTTAACGAAAACTCAACATAAGTTTCAGCAAAGAAAGAAACAGAATAGCCCAACAATTTAAAACAAATTCCACGTAAATTTCAAAGGGTCAAAAAGAAAACTAACATTTAAGATGATAAATGTAAGATAATCTACAATATCACAAATTAGAACAACAATTAAGTTTCCAGTTCAAGAGATATTTCCCATACTACGAACCTGATCCATATGCATCAATTATCAAGAAACAAGCTAAGATTGCTCCACAAAGAAAAAAAATGGCATTGACAAGAAAGATAAGTATGACAATCTCACAACTCGGGCAGCAAAAACATTGCAAAGCTGAGGCGCCTGGTAAATTGAACCATCCAAGATATAGTAAGTCAGCATTGGTGTGACTTTCTCAGGGCCATCCCTCTTTTGCTTTCGGAAAACGAAAAGGTGAGGCTCCATAACTTCATTCAGCATGTACTCTGTACCTGTCATTTTTCTGTAGAACAGAACATCACCATCATGATAATGACTAAATGAAAATTAACCTAGGGTTACAATTAACAACACTTGTAATAAGCAATTAACAATGTCTCAAGAATCCCAGTTCCAATTTTTTTGGCAATCTCACTTGATCAAGAATAAATCAAGAACGTGGTTGGATTATCCTATAGAATTACACGGAAAATGCATCCTACTTCTCACAGAAACAGAAATTAGAAGATCAGAAATCATACGAAAGTTGAGAGAGATCAAGGGGGTGAATGGAGCGCATTCTGAGTTGTTCGTTGTTACAAGTCCAGTCGTAGAAAGGGGACAAGGCGAAGTAATCAAAAACCAAATTGCGATCAAGAGGGTAAGTATTGAGCCAGAGCTGGTCTCTGAAGCAAATTCCGGTCATGTCCGTGCCTGGAGGCTGAGGCGCTGCCGGCGGCGGTCCCCCCTCAAAATTCGCGATCCCCGGCGGGGCCGCCGGTGGCGGTGGAGTTGCCATAAAGTAAAATTTTCACTACTCCGGCCAGAAAGTGTGGGATTAACACATCAGGAAGCACCGATTCCCTCCGCCCTGAGTGAGGAGCGGTTCGCCCTTTTTCTTGGTTTCCCGACGAGTCGACGACAGATGAGGGAGAGCGAGGAAGCAAAGCACTACATACAGTACGACATGTCGGTTGAGAGAACCAATTACCCACTCCATCCTATTATAATTATTCTAATTTTGATCAATTAACTTAACTATTGGATAAAAAACTACAAATTGCTTTAAAACCAATTATCCCTTTGTTTTGCATTTTATTTTCAGAAAGTTTTAAATTTTATTAAATTTTTAAAGTGAAAACATTTTCTCATGAATCTGTGTTATTTGTTTTTTACCTTTGATAAAAAAAAAAAACTGAATTTTTAAAATAGAAATGCGAAGTTAAAAATCTATTGAAATCGACCACTAAATTAGATGAGTGAAACTGATCCAAGTAATCAAAATTAAATTAATAATCAACCAACACTTGTGAAATCATCCAAACTAATTTTATTTGTTTTTTAAAGTATTTTTCTATGTTTGTTTAATTATTTTATTTCATAAGTTCATATATTAACCCAACTCTCAAGTCCTCATTATTGGTGAAAGGAAAGAAAAAAAAATAAAGAAATAACTCCCAAATGTTAAGTCTAAAATATATAACTTTTGCAACAAAGTAAAGTAAGAGAAGATAATAGAGACATTTTTTTGAAAAATTTAACCAACCCATAAAAACTAAAATGAGTTTTCTCTTTCTTCTTCTTTTTTCCTTTTTCCTTTTTTTTTTTTGAAACAAACTAAAATGAGTCTCTTAAAAATATGAAAAAGGAAATTGAATTAAGCTCAAATCATATAATTAGATCCAACTCTTTTAACTTTTTTTTTTAATTAAACTAAAATTGAAATTTGAGTTATTTAATCTATGCTATTTTTTTCTGTAAAATTTCAAACTTTTACCATGTTTAAAAATACTCAATTATTATATGGTTTGAGTAGACGAATTGATGGCACGCAAATAAAATCTTGCACCGATGGTGCTTGGCCACATGTACACTCTAAAGCTTAAGTTAAAGTTAGTACTTAACTTGAGCTCGTGTCGAGAGCTGGTACCTATGTGAGGAATGAATCTTGTCTTTTGCATTGTGGGATATTGGGAAGTATTGTCCTATCACTTTGGTGCCTCATACCTGACAGTCGACAAAATTTACCTCAATGTCATGATCTGCCCATCAAAGTCAATATTGACTTGATTTTTTCGCTAGGTAGTCTAGAAGTGAGTTTAATTCGCTCGATGTACCCAATTTGGTCTACCTAAGGTGAGAGTGATCACATGGTGACATATTCTTTTCTCACTCATACATAACCAAATTTTGAAATGTGGATATCAATGAGAAATTCTCATTGAAGTCCCAAAAATTATTTCAAATAAGAAGAGAACCAAACAAATCTAGACTAGAAATCAAAATTTGAAAGAAAAAAATTGCAATTCACATGTGACTATAAGACAACATATGTGTATATGTTCCACAAAGTAGAAAAATGAATATGTCGATGGAGTCAACACGTCGATATGTCGATATGTCGGTCAATATTTTACCCCATGGGGCCGTAACATCTACAGTCCAAGTACATTATTAATTAAACAAGAATTCCAAGATAGTTTGAGCATTTTTATTTTTATTTTTCCTTTACATTTTGGGTTAAATGCATCGCAGGTTTTCCAAGTCTTCGGGTCGGTCGGCTCGTGGTTGGTCCTCTCCGTTTATTTGACCACACCGTCGCCTACGGAATTTCAGAGAAAACCCAAAGCAAATCTTCCTTATAACTTAGATCCAAATCAAACCCCTTTCACTGACTATTTCTCCGGTAAACTTGCCGGAAAAAAGAACCCAAAGATCAGTGATTTAGTCACCGGCGGCGATTACTTTTTACAAGCAGAGATGAGGAAGGAGGAGGTTGTGATTCCAGTGTTAGCATCCTTGGTGGGTTTGTTTCTGTTAATTGCAGTGGCTCTGTTCTGGATTATTAAATCTCGCCGGAAACTTGCCCAAAATTCTCGGCTGGTTCCGGTGGAGGTCAAACGGCGCCGTTTTTCACATCCCCAGATCGTGAAGATGACCCATGACTTCCGGCGAGTCATCGGCAGAGGAGGATTTGGAACCGTCTTCCACGGCCACCTGGACGACGCTCCGGTCGCCGTGAAGATGTATTGCAATCGCAATCGTAATGTTCATCCAGGATTCCAAACCGAGGCATGTAAATTAATTTTACTCTACTCGTTTAATTTTTTTTTCATCATAATCTATGTGGTTTAAATTTTTAAATTTAAAATTATAATAGTTTTTAGATTGATGTTAAATGTGATTATGATATAAATTTAGAAGATATTAAGAAGGGAGGAAAATTGAAATTTCTGCTATAACTTATTAAAATTTTATTCCCTAATAATCCCAATTGTATCTAAAAAAATAATGATAAATCTTATTCTCAAAACTTTGAGCGGTAAAAACTGATTGAAATTCGAAATTTGGGAGTTGTTTCAGGTGAATTATCTCAGCAGAGTTCATCACAAGAACTTGATAAATGTGGTTGGATATTGCAACGAATCCACGAAACTAGCACTTGTTTTTGAGTACATGGCCAATGGAGACTTGAAGAAGAATCTTACAGGTTCGAAAAAGTTAAGAGCACATTTTCAAATTTTTTATCATTTTTTTTTCTGTCTCAATTAACTTTTTCATATTTCTAGAAATTTTCTCCATCTTAAATTTTTATCACATCCCTCTTTTCTAACATTTTTTTTCTTTAATTTTTAATTCTTACGCTATTAACATTGCGCTTTTCATTAATTTGTGAATAATCTAAAATCGCTTTTGGTAAATAATAGTAATTGTTCAAAATAATTATTAATTATTTTAAACAGTGGTTATAATTAAATCACTTTGACTAAATACGTTTTAATTACCATTGATTTTGTAAAAATGATTTTTTATATAATTATTTTAATGTAATTAAAAGTGATTTTGAATGATTAATATTTGATTTTAAAAGTGATTCTATGATCCTAAATTACTAAAAAGATGTTATATTGAAAAAAAAATTATTTAACACTGTTTATTAAACAATCATGATTAAAAAAATATGATACGTATAAATAGAAATAAAAAATTCACCCCACAACAAAAGGTTTTGATTTTGAAATTTTGAAAGGTTATACAACTAAAGAGAAAAACAATAAATAACTACACGATAAACTAATATAAATATCATGGTTGAATAGTAAATCATAAAAAATACAACGAATTTAAAAAATAATAATGTATATATAACCAAATAATTACTTTATATATTAGGGCAAAATACATATAATTTACCTATCATAATTCCTGTAAAAAAAAATTACCTATCCTTACCTTTAATTTTTTATTAAGATATATTATTTTGGAGAATACTATTCTTTTATCACCGTTAAATATTTGACAGTTCATCATTTTTAAAAGAAATTTATGTTTTTTATATTTATCTCTTTTAATTGTCAAATATTTAATTGTGACGAGGACAAAGTTGTTATTTATTAATGATTATTATCTTGTTTTGTTTTAACATAGTTAGCTTCCCAAAATTTTTTTATATTTCTTTTCCCTCACTATTTGTCTCAGTGGGCCACCGGAGAAATTGAAGAAACAGATATGTTTTATTTAAAAAACATTCAACATATCGATAATTCTAATATTATTTTAATTAGTATTAGTTTCAATTTAGAAGTTTTTTTTTTTCAACCTGTAAGCTCACGTCAGTAATATTTTATCCGGAAATATAATTTTATAATAGTAATTTTGACCCTGCTAAAATAACTTCAGAACTCTTTTTAGAGTGTTTGGTATAATAAACAAATATTAGTCTTATAATAATCAAATTGATTCATGATCATTTTTCAAAAGAATCACTTTACATTCTAAGAATCACCCTTAATCCAAAATGACTCTCCTTACGCATGTGTATATATGGTAGGAAATGTTTCAAGCAATTTGACATGGGAACGTAGACTTGGAATCGCCATTGATATGGCCAAAGCTTTGGATTATCTGCACGACGGTTGCGAGCCGCCGGCCGCCGATCATTCACAGAGATTTCAACGGTTTAAACATTCTGTTAAATGAAAATTTTGAGGCCAAGCTTTCTGGGTTTGGTTTGGCCGTCGCTCTTCCGGTCGATGACGGCGACTCTCATGTCTCCGTTGGTATTATTGCAGGCACCGTTGGATATGCCGACCCTCAGTAAGACTTAAAAACACAGCAATTTTATTATTTGTTTACAACTTTTAAATCGTTGCATTATTAACCTAATTAATTCGTATCCAATGATTTTTTAAATTAATTTTTATCAATTTTATGTGTAATGGAACTCAAAGTGTATATAATATAGTTGAAACTTTTGAAAAATGTTGAGGATCTATTAGACACAAAATTAGACACTTTTAAGGTTCGCGCATGAGTCTATTAAACACAACTTTGAAAGTTTAAAGGTTAAACTTGTAATTTAGCATTTAAAAAAAAGTTTGTCTTTAATTGACGTTAACCAATTTTGTTACTAGACATGTTTTAAATAGTTTTTTTATGGGTGAGATTTAAATTCACAAACTTTTGATTGGAGATATAGGTACAACTAGTTGAGTTATGTTAAGATTAGTCATTCATAACATCTTGTAAAATGTTAAGACGTGAAATTTTTAGACGTGAAATTTTTAGAACTATTATTGAAACTAGCTCGATTGAAGCTCGTAATGTTAATTAAAAATTTAATCGTTAGTAAAGTTTCAACAAAAGTTAATAGAGTTTGATAGATTCAGGACAAACTTGAATATGTACAAATTTTGTTTTTAAATTCCGTAAAATCATAGATTATAGAACTCTAGCTGATTGGTTTGTTCGAAAGTGGTGTTATTGATGTGGGTTTCTTGCTAGTAGAGAGGTGACACGTTACGAGGCAATTCGAGGAAGACTTTGGCGTAACCTTGCATTTGATGTTCGATCACGTACCCTCTATAGTTTAAGTTAGTATTTAATTTGAGTTAGTGTCGAGACGAGCTAAAATTGAATGCAAAAAGATTGTACCTTTAAATAAAGATGATATTATACTATAAAAGGAACATTGGAATAATGCAATCCTTCTACTAGAGAGAAACTAAAGTTCCACTAAATTTTCTGTCGGTCATAGTTGAGTCCAAGCTCTACTCCTAAACAAACATTGGTCACTGCATCTTCGTCTTGGTAGGATCGAGTTGGGGCTCGAACATACATGTCACCATGAGAGTGGGACACGTATTTACACTTGTTTTTACTTCTAACATAGCTTACTCTTAAATTTATACGTTTCCATTACGTAGTAAAGTAGAGTGACCAAAGTTGTAATTTAACTTTTTTCCACCTCATGTTACAGGTCGGGTGACAATAAAGAGTGACGTGTATGGCTTTGGAGTCGTTCTGATGGAAATAATTACAGGAAGACTAGTATATCAAATAGGTGAGAGTGAATCCGATGATGGTCTTTTAACCCATTGGGTCAACTCCATGTTTTATAACGGTGAAGTTAGAAGCATCGTTGATCCAAAGTTAGAAGGAGAGTTTGAGATCTCTTCGGTCGAGGAGGCACTAAAAATTGCGGTGGCTTGCGTCGCTGAAAACTCCGATGATCGGCCGGCGATGGCCCAAGTGGTGGAACAATTGAAGCACTGTTTGAAAATGGAAAGAACACGGTTGAACGACGGCGTTTCTTTTTAAGTACTCCATTACCAAAAAAATAATAATAATTAAAAGAAATAAAGAATCCCCCGGCCCTTTTGGTTTTTGAAAAGTGTTAAAATTATGATTGCATGTAATAATGGTAGTTTGGAATTTGGTCTCGTAGATGAATTTATAAATTTTATTGGTCGGGTTTGATTGATGTAAGTTTAGTAAAGTAATTAAAATATGACTAGATTTTAATTAAAACAAATTATGAGGTTTGAACTTGAGGTATGTTCTACTTCGTCATTGAACTAGGTTTGGATTTGGTGTATATCTGTGGCTTTAAAGTTTCAGAATCAACATTTTAATTTGAAAAGTGATTTTAAATGATCATTGAGCTGCTTTCTATTAAAATCTGTGCAAAATATATTAATTTAATAATATTTTTTAATGTTTGAATTATTATTATTTTTTTGAAAAATCCTTAGCTCCTCGTCACGATTAAAAAATTGACAACTCAATATTTTTTGAAAAAAATTTAAGTTTATAAAATACATCCCCATAATTTAAAGGTACACACATATATAATTTCTTTTTTCTTCTCCCTTTTTTCTCATTTGTTCCAAATTAACTAAAGGTACACAAATATGTGGTATGTTTAATGGTCCCAAAGTTTCTGCAATTACATCATTTTGTAAAAATGGCTACAAATAAAAAACTGTAGAAGATAAGAAAAAACGATATAATGTTAAATGTCTTCTGGACAATCATTTGAAACTATGAAAATTAAAAAGCTATATATATGTATACTTTTAAATTGTGGAGATGCCTATAAGTTTAAGTTGCATTGATTTAGAAAAAAAAAGACGAAGAAGAGAGAAAAGAATGACGTTACACTGTTTGCATAAATTGAGAAAAATAAATGGAGACAAATAAAAGAGAAAAAAAGAGGTGAGAAGATGTAGGGAGAGAGTAAAAAAATGGGAACAATAGTCAAACACTTAAAAAAAATAAACTAGAAGAGATTTTGATAAGATTATAGATTTTAATAAATTAAAAAAATAGCCAACACTTGTCTTTTTATTACAGGAACATGTAAGCTCAGTTTTTTCCTTAATTTTCATAAAAATCTCTATTTTCCATAATTTTAATGGTGGTTAAGACAAAATTACATTCTACGTTCGTCTAAATATATATATATATATATTTTAATAATTAAGAAGAAAAGATAATAAGAGTGGACTTTGACTTTAGTAGAGGACTTGATAGGTCTCTATTATGAGGTTGTATGGATGCGCCAATGTCATGTATTGCGTCTATGCTGCTTGCCAACTTGGCTTTTTGTCATATACATCAATCATAAGAAAAAATTTCTCATTCATATTGCTCCAATAATTATACCACAAAAATATATTTCAAAAAATAATAATATTAATTATTATTATTATACCACAAAATTAATTCTACAAATATTCCAGCAGGCAATCCCCGACGTCGGCAAAGCAGAGTCAATTATAGAACGTCGCCGTTTTCTGCGTGTTTGGCTCCATATCTCAACTTCTAGGCGCAGTGACTTTAGGGCTATTTTTCTAAAAGATATAATTTGCCACTAATTTTAGGATTATAATATTACATACTAAATTTCTACTTTACCTTATAATTTATCTTCATTAGAAGGTAATTTTCCTTTTAACAGATACCCACCTTTGCTTAGCTCCCAGCGAGTTAAGGTATTTGTATTTGACTAAAAGATCGTGAGTTCGAATTCTCATTTCCATATATTGTATTAAAAATTTTTTTTAAAAAATATAAGAGTAAGTTTGGAGTTACACCCCATAAAGATATAAATGCACTAAAATTACTTGTGATTAAATTACAAATTTTGTCTATAAACTTTTGTGATTGCATTTAATAAGTATTTGACTTAAAAAATATATTTAATAGACCTCTTGTCTAATAAGTTTCTAATTAATTTTAATTTAAGTGATATATTGGACACAAAAAATGAAAGGTCAAGTCTTATATTAGACGAAACATTCAATTTTATGTTTAATAAAAGATCTGTAATTTTTTTTTCTTAAAAGTATCTAATAGATCAGGAATCCATTATGCACAAGGCTTGAAAAGTTGAGAGACTAAACTTGTAATTTAATCTAAATTTATTAATGTTACATATATGCATGATTTCATACTTTTAAGATTTATTTTTTTAGTTAAACTAGTAACTATCACGTGCAATATGCACATGGAATTAAAGGTTTGAAAATTGGAGGGCAAAAATGGAAGGCAAAGATTCTCCTCCATAGCCTCATTTATATATAGTATAGATAATTATAGGGATGAAAATTGAATTACCATCGAACTTTGTGATAGCAATATGTTCATCGTAGAATAAATAATTAAATGCACCTCATCATGTATCTTCGTTCCAAACATAAATAAACCCTATAATTTGATCCTCCCCATCTTATAATATAGTATACCCACACATATATATATATATAGTACAACAACCAGACTCCTGATATCTCACCGAGAAACAGGCACCAAGCAAAACTCTAAGTATAAAAATATATTTATCTTCTCACCATTTTGCAAGAAATTGTTATATTTTTAGAAAATGGCGACCAAATTTCTCAAAGTCAGAGTCAACTAATCACTTAATTTAAATTATAAATAAAGCGTAAGAGTAAGAGACGTAATTTTGTTAGAGCTTCATTTTGCGCCCGTCGACCATGGCCCTCAAATTCCTCCTCGCTCTTCTCTCTGCTCTCCTCCATTTGATCTCTGCGCAGAATCCTTCAGGTAATTAATTAAACCTAATCATATTTTCTTTTTCTTTTCTCCAATTTTTGTGGTTGCTTGAATTGCTTTAGGCCAGATTTACTATATCATACTATTGTAAATCTTCCTCATCTAAAATATTTGTTTCTAGTAATTAAGAACTTTATCAAGGTATTTTTTAAAAGATATATTGAATTAATTTTACCTAATATATTATAAAAATTACTTTTCATGTATCAATGACAAATTTTTACTTCTTTCTTGTACACACCCATGTATATTGTTTGAGGTTTCAGACGTGAGTTTAAAATTTTGGTTTATGATAATGTTCATGTTTATCCAATGTATTTGTAGAGTTTGTATTTATTGGATTAATTTAGCTCACCTTGCTTAAAGACGTTTGAAATGAGATCGATGTTTGGATTTTGGTAGATTTAGTCTAACATGTCGAACTCATGTTTGTAGGATGGGTTTGTGTGCTACACTTAAACTTAGACTATAGTTTCTTAACATTCTCAAGCTTAAACTTTACTTGCATGAACGCTTTAATTTTAAAAAAATATACATACTAATAACAAATGTGTTATTTACTGAGTAATGTCATTTTTAATTTTGGTTTTGGAGTTCACAGGTTTCATCAGTTTGGACTGCGGCATTCCGGCGAACAAAACGTACATAGAGCCGCACACCGGCATAAACTACGACTCCGACGCGGCGTTCATAGACACCGGTGAAACCCACAACATATCCTCCTTCTACATAAGCACCACTCTAAAACATCAGCTACGGAATCTAAGAAGTTTTCCCCACGGGACTAGAAATTGCTACAAAGTGAGAGTCAAATCCGGCACCAAGTACCTAATCCGAGCCAGCTTTCTGTACGGCGACTACGATGGCCAGATGCGGCTCCCCAGCTTCGACCTACACTTTGGACCCAACTTCTGGACTTCCGTTAATTTTGACGCGGTGAATACAACAGAGCATCTGGAGATCATTCACGTCGTTTCGTCGAGTAGTGTGCAAGTTTGCCTTGTCGACACCGGCGCCGGAACGCCGTTCATCTCCGCTCTGGAGCTGCGCCCGTTGCCCAACTCCATCTACGAGACTAGATCGGGGTCGCTCGCCACTTTCTTACGCCTCGACGTGGGCTCCGCCACCAACTTATCTTATAGGTCAGTCGCGTTAAATTTACTAAATCTATTAATTTAAGTTTTGGATTGGGTCGTGATTTATTCATCTATGATTTAATATAAGAGTGCGAGGATCCAGCGATAAGTATATTTGGTTGGTTTCGTTTCTTGTTTGTGAAGGTACAAAGACGACGCTTACGATCGAATATGGTACGCGATGATCCAACTCCCAGCATGGACTACAATAGCCACAACCGAGGCCGTATACGCCAACGATCCGCTCTCCTTTCTTCCCGCGCCGCCGGTGATGACCTCGGCGGCGACGCCCATAAACGCCTCCGCTCCGATGGAGTTCAACTTCTCTCCGCCGGACGACACCACGCAGTTCTTCGTCTTCTTGTACTTCGCCGAGATCCAGAAGCTGCAACCCAACCAGTCCAGAGCGTTCCAGGTATTGCTCAATGGTAAACCCTGGACCAACGGATTGATTTCTCCACCTTACTTAGAAGGAATCGTCTCTTACAGCACCGCGCCATTGACCGGCGGAACTTACGATTTTTCCCTCGTTAAAACCCCCGATTCCACTCTCCCGCCGTTCCTCAACGCCGTTGAAATTTACAGAGTCATTGATTTCTCCCAATCGCCCACGGACGAGCGAGATGGTAAGCGGCGATTTTAATTTGAAATGTTATGCGCAGGATCTGAAGAAGTTGTAACAATTTTGAAATTGTTTTAGTTGAGGGCATTTCGAGTGTCAAGGCAGCGTATGGAGTTGGGAGAAATTGGCAGGGGGATCCGTGTGCGCCTAGAGAGTTCATTTGGCGAGGAGTCAATTGTAGCTTTGTGGATTCTGTACCTCCCAGAATCACTTCCTTGTAAGTTTCTCAGGTGTCTTTGGTTGAAAAAAGAGATCGGATAATTGATTTTACAATGCCAAAAGTGATTTTACAATTATATGTTGATGCGTGGATTTCGATCCTCCGGTTCTCCTCCTCGCACCTACCAAACTTGTTGATCCGGGACTAGTACCTGCAAAACCAGATGAGCTAAACCGGTGCGACACTAGTCACACGGGCTCCGATGCTTAAGTTAGCAGGAGGATAATGTGAAATGTAGCTAGTTTTAGATGCCCTTACCTCTAAGGCTGCATCGCTACTTATAGTCGTCAGGTTGTTCCAGAACATTCCATAGGTAGCTAACCCTAATTTCGTTGGCGGGCCTGGGCGAAACCGTGGATCGAAGATGAAGGGCCGCTGGAGGGCCGTGGGCCGTGCCACGGGTCGGGGCCGAGCCACGGGTCGGGACCGAGCCCCGGGTCGGGATCGAGCCCCGGGTCGGGACCAAGCCCATCGCAGCCCAGTGGCTTCCTTCCGATCTTCACCTGTACCTCGACTTTCGGTTTCCATTGCATAACAGTTGCCCCCTGCTCTCAATGTGATGCTTTCGATCTCATTGGGAGTACAGCTTTTGTAGTGATCTATCTTGTCATATGGGCCCGAGTCGAATGAATTGTCGAATCATTGCGGGGCTCATGACACCCTTGTCGCAGTGAGTGATCTTATCTTCACGGGACACGAGAAAGTGAAAGTGTATGTCAATTTTCCTTTTCCTTGCAAGACCCGATGCAGCCTGTCATGCAACTGTCACATCTACAGTAGACCCATGCTTTGAGATCTCGAGGTGTTGGGCGCCGAGCTGAGATGTCACAAGTGTGTTGGGTACCGTGCCAAGTAGTCACAAGGGTGTTGGGTACCGAGCCGAGTAGTCACAAGAGTGTTGGGCCTTGTGCCGAGCACCCTTTGGCCCGCTGGGTAAAGACCTCTGGACCGAGAACTGTGCTATGAGTTGAGGGCTATTTAAACCCCTCCATCCTCATCAATCCTTGCCAACCTCCCAACAAGGTATTCATTTCTCTGTCCTGTTCTTTGTCGTATTTTCTTTTTATATGGCCGGCCTTGATTTCGAGTGGACTTCCTCGGATGATCGGTCATCATCGCATCCTTCGTCAGAGTCCCAGTCTTATCGTCCATTTTGGATGGATAACTCCACTCTTACGGCGAAGGACCTGCGCCGCTTACGTTCGAAATACCGTATCCCGGATTCGGTTAGCCTTCGTCTTCTGAACCCGGGAGAGAGTATTGACGGTTCTTATCCCGGTGAAGTAGTATTTTATGCTGCGATGTTCCAATTTGGAGTTCGCCTACCATTGCCTCTTTTCCTTCCTCCCGGAGCGTTTTAGGGCCGAGCGTGACGCTCCTGACGACATGGATGACGACGACGACGAGTAATAGGGTAGCTTGAGCGAGTAGTTCTTACGGTTGACTTTTATGTGCTTTGTCACTATGTTGCTTGTATTCTTTTCTTTGGAATCATCAATTAACCCTCTTACCAGTCACTTACTGGCTTACGGCTCTAACCCTGATGGAGTTTTGTTACTTTCTTTTCGTAGGTTTCTAACTCGTTGGTCATAGCCAATGGTTTTACACTCGCTGTTGCTTTTTGTATTTTTACTCCATCTCATGTTTTAACCGTGCTAGGCCAATTGACCCGCTTCTGGTTTGGCAGTGTTGAGATTGTTTAATTGTTCTTTCCAAACATGTCGATTAAAGTAGATTCATGCTTCGTCGCACATGATCGGCGTCGAGTGATGGTCGGACTCGAGCAGTGGTCGGTCCACGAGCCGTGTTTAGTCGAAAATAAGACCTATTAACAAACATAGGCTATCTCGTAAAACCGCCGACTAATGTAGATCTGTGCCTGTTCGCACTTGGTCGACGCCAACAGTGGTCGGACCCGAGCAGTGGTCGGCCCCGAACCCTGCTCGGTCTGCTCTGTATAGCTGGTTTTACCGTCACCGTGTAGGATTGGATTTACCAAGCTTACGTCGTTGAGTAGCCGTAGTCGGTACCTGTTGTCCCTACTCTCAATTGTATTGTCGATATCCTTTAAGAGTACGCTTGTAGACGAGACAAATTATTTTATCAAAAAGTCTCTTGGTATCTCGTTTTGGATTTAAGAGATACAGTTGACAGAGAATCAAATAAATGAGTACTTTATTGAACACAAGGAATTATAATTAGAAATCTTGTTAAAAGTAGAAAACAACCATATTTGAAGGAAGAAATAAAAGGTCAACAGCCCCCCTTAGTAGAAGTTCTGTCGTTGTCCCTCATTGAGGTATAGTAGCATTCCCGTGACACTCGTTGTTCTCCTTTAATTTCTCCTACTCCACCCGGTGTTGGGAACTTCATGGATTGGTGATATGTGGATGGTATTGCTCTGAGCATATGTATCGTCGGTCTTCCCAGTATTGCGTTGTAGGAGGATGTGTAGTTAACGACCAGAAAGTCCACCATCTTGGTGACACTCTTCGGCCCACTTCCGAATGTTACTGGCAACTCTATCCTCCCTTCGGAGATGACCCGTTCTCCCCCAAATCCTACCATTGGTGCCGAACTACTCTTGAGCACCTTTTCTCCTAGATCTATAGTTTTATAGGCTGTCCAGGAGAGGATATCCGCCGAGCTGACCCCATCCACCAAGACTCGATGTACTTTAACATTTGCTATCTTCAACGTGATAACAAGTGCATCGTTATGAGGGTGAAGGAGGTGAGTTGCTTCGTCTTCCGAAAATTCAATTGTCACCGGCCGGTTTGTAGTATACGCGTGGTAGACCTCATTTTGCTCGCGACTCGTCCTAGCTTCACGCACATCTGCTTTCCTTTTTCTCCCGGATTCTCTTTCTATGGGGCCCCAATTATAGTTCGAATCTCTCTTGCGGGAGACTTGTCGCTTTCGCCGTTCTGGGTCGCTTTAGATTCCTCTACATACTCCTTGAGGTAGCCCCTTCGGATTAGTCTTTCCACCTCTTCCTTGAGATCAAAACAATCCTAAGTTGCATGGCCGTGATCCCTGTGGAAAAGACAATACCTGCCTTTGCTGCGCTTAGCTGACGAAACCTTCATCCTCTCCGGCCATTTAAGCAACCTTTGGTCTTTGATCTCCATCAGCACTTGCTCGATTGGAACGGTGGTCGGGGTATACTTTTCAAATTTTCGGGGTGGATCTTTCTGGCTACTCCGATCCCTCTTCTCCCATCTCGACCCCTGCAGTTTATCTCCCGACCTCTCCCTCTTTGGGTCGGTTCGCTTTCCGTCAGGTTCCCTTTTTGAGTAAAAGAACTCACCAACGCTTATGTACCTCTGAGCTCGGCTCAGCGCCTCCGAGAAGGTGTTCGGTGTTCTCTTTCCGAACGAGAATGACAAATGTTCATCCCATGAAGGCCAGCAGAGATACAACGTCTGTAAGGCCTTCTACCTGCAGCTTCTCCTCGTTGAACCGGGCTACATAGTCGCGTAGATTCTCTGTCATCCTCTGCTTAATGGTTAAGAGATAAGCCACGGGTCGGCTCCGACACCGCCCCCCTACAAACTGGGTCACGAATGCTCTGGCCAAGCTCTTGAAACTCAAGATCGACCCTCGTTTTAATTGTCGAAACCATATTCTGGCCGACCCGTTTAAAGTAGTCGAGAATACCCGGCACCTGACCGCTTCCGACACTCCGTAGATATCCATCCATTCCCGATAAGCATCTAGATGGTCCACTGGGTCGGTCGTCCCGTCGAATTGCTTCACCGTGGGTAGCTTGAATTTTGGAGGGACCTTTTCTCTCATGATTTCCTCCGTGAACGGTGAGTCGGCTTGACCCAGTAGTTCTTCGAGGTCGAATCCCTTCTCCTTGTGGCTATGTCGCTTCTCCGAGGACTCTGGCCGATCTGCCGGTTTGCCTTTGTCGAGACTTATCGGTTCAGAGTTTCTGTCATCATGGTCGCTCTTGCCCCCATTTGGTGCCGGGGATTTATGTTGCTTTTTCGTCTTTCGAGGGTCGAAAATTCGGGTTCGTCGCCTGGTATTTCCACATATCCGCAACTTGCCCCCTACACTGTTCGTTGACTTCTCGGTATCGCTTTCTGCTGGGCCCTTCCCCTTTTTCGGGTCTCTGACAAGGGGCACTTCGTCGGACTCCTGTCGCTCGAATTGTCGAAGGACTTGGGTCGTGCGTTGAAGCATGCCCTCTACCTTGTCTTCCAAGACCGCGAACTGCTTTTGGAATGGCTCAGGGGTCGTTAATGTCTGCACCTCGGGCAACCCGTCCCATCCTCGGGTCCTCCAACCTGGGGGTCGCCCAAGTTCAGCCTCCTCTTGGCAGAGCAGTCATCATCAGAGCGTCGTGGACTCCTCTCTGGTGTCATGTTGCTCAACTGGATGCTTTAAGTCGTTCCCACAGACGGCGCCAATTGTTGATGTGTGGATTTCGGTCCTCCGGTTCTCCTCCTCGCACCTACCAAACTTGTTGATCCGGGACTAGTACCTGCAAAACCAGATGAGCTAAACCGGTGCGACACTAGTCACACGGGCTCCGATGCTTAAGTTAGCAGGAGGATAATGTGAAATGTAGCTAGTTTTAGATGCCCTTACCTCTAAGGCTGGATCGCTACTTATAGTCGCCAGGTTGTTCCAGAACATTCCATAGGTAGCTAACCCTAATTTCTTTGGCGGGCCTGGGCGAAACCGTGGATCGAAGACGAAGGGCCGCTGGAGGGCCGTGGGCCGTGCCACGGGTCGGGGCCGAGCCCCGGGTCGGGGCCGAGCCCATCGCAACCCAGTGGCTTCCTTCCGATCTTCACCTGTACCTCGACTTTCGGTTTCCATTGCATAACACTCTCTGAATTGACTGAACTTGCAACAGGGATTTATCCTCCAGTGGACTCACAGGGGAAATAGTTGAAGATTTAGCAAAGCTCGAATTGCTAGAGACTTTGTAAGCATCTGATTATCATTTATCAGTTTCTCATAACCAATAAAGTCATAAGACAATTGATCAAAACATTCACATGATTTTCTCTCTCTATCGGTTTAAGGGATTTATCAAATAATAGCTTAAGTGGAACAGTGCCTGAATTTCTCACTCAATTGCCATCATTGAGAGTCTTGTAAGTGACTTGCATATAGTTTGAAATCATTTTTAAACCTCATTTTTTATAGTTGTTCTAAGTTTGGATCTTTTTATTGCAGAAATTTAGAGAGAAACAACCTTTCAGGACTTATTCCTTCCCAACTTATTGAGATGTTCATTGATGGCTCTTTATCATTAAGGTATGATATCTATTATAATCCACAAATTAAAATAATAATAATAATAATAATAATAAAGAAACATAAAGTACCAATGTAGGGTCATTTAGGTTCCTTTTTTCTTTACTGGACATGTGTTTGGTAATTTCTCTAATTATAATGTAAATCCAACTGAAAACTCAATGTTTAAGGTTTCATATGAGGCTAATATTCCCATTCTTGTTTTTCAAATTTTCTTTTGATAGCTATGGTGAAAATCCAAACCTGTTCATCTCAGCTACAACTGAAAAGAAGAAAAAAAGCAACATAGTTATTCCTGTAGCAGCATCAGTTGGTGGATTTCTTCTGCTGTCACTCTTAATTTCAGGTGCTATCTTCTGGATCAAGACTAAACAGAGAAAACAAGGTAAAACCAAAATGCATAATCATTTTAGTTCAAAATGAATCCAAATCAGGATAAACTGAATCTTTGATTTTCTTAGGAGTTCTGTTTGGAGAAGCAAAACAATGGGGCTCAACCAGAAGATCTTATTCATATTCCGATATCTTGAGAATTACAAACAATTTCGAGCGGCTGCTTGGAGTCGGTGGCTTCGGAAAAGTTTACTATGGCCAGATCGATGGCACCGAAGTAGCCGTTAAGATGCTTTCGCCTCAATCAGCTCAAGGTTATGATCAGTTTCAGGCAGAGGTATGGAACTTCTAAAAGAGCCATTATCAAACATGGAGGAAGTTCATTTCGAGATATTTGAATTTACTTCCTGTAAAACTCATATTTTCAGGTTGACCTTCTCATAAGGGTTCATCACAGAAATTTGACTGCCCTGGTTGGATATTGTGATGAATCAACAAATAAAGGACTCATCTACGAATACATGGGAAGAGGGAACTTGGGATCTCTCATTTCAAGTATGGTATCATTCTAATAAAGTTGTTAGAATTTGATATTTGAAATGAAAATAACGAGCATCTCGATTGATAATGATTTCGTTTTTGTTCTGTCTTCGACTTTTGGAAAATTCTTCTTAAACCTTTAGTTTTGATATGGATGTAGGTGACAGATCAAAGGTTTTGAAATGGGAAGATAGACTCCATATAGCCTTGGATTCAGCACATGGTTTGTAGTACTATCTATTCTTTTAGAAATTTTACACAATCATATCACTAGGCATGACAACAGGTCGGGACAGGATCAGGATGCACTCTATGACATAATGTCATCGCACTCTATTTTTAATTCCTTTATTTCAATTTGACTGAAGTTAGACATCTTAAACATGTAGGATTTGAGTACCTTCACCACGGTATCAAACCAGCAATTATACATAGAGATGTAAAATCTTCAAACATCTTATTGGACAACGATTTTCGAGCAAAAGTGTCCGATTTTGGGCTGTCAAGAACTTTTCCTGCTGAAAATGGCGCCACTCATGTGACAGCCACCAATGTAGTTGGCACCCATGGTTACATTGACCCAGAGTAAGTATATTGTTAAATTATAAATTTTATCGTCGTATCTATTTAATCTCCGAACTTTAGAAAATTTTGATTATATCTCAATGCTTTTGATTTTGATCTAACAAGTTTTTGTCGAATGTTGATGTGAACTAACAAGTCATGATTTGACATTTTGTGATCTAAGAGTAAACTTGTTAGATAAAATAACGTTGAGCGGGCTAAACAATTTGGTTTAAAACGTATTCCACCCTTTTGCCCAATCAAATTTTTTGGTTCGTTTAGCTTTATTTTATCCAACATTCAGCTAGCTTACTTTTTGTGCCAAATCATCACTCGGTTCGATCAACATATCTCACCAATATTAAAATAATAGTGTTAGTGAGGACTCACTCAATTGAGACCTCTACATTGCACTACTTTGAGAATGAAACTCATTTTCTTGCTGGCAGATACTACACCACATACAGATTAAACGGGAAGAGTGACGTTTATGGATTTGGAGTGATTCTTTTGGAGATCATAACAGGAAAACCAGCTTTAACAAGGATTGGAGACCAGGTAACTCACGTCTATCAATGGGTTGAGCCGTTGCTTTCGCAGGGTGATATCGGATCAATAATCGACCCGAAAATGAAAGAAGATTTGAACGTAAACTCTGTTTGGAAAGCAGTTGATGTAGCAATCTCTTGTATGTCTTCAAAATCAATAGATAGGCCAAACATGAGCCAAGTTGTGGTGGACTTGAAGGAATGCTTGGCCATGGAATTAGCTGGTGATAAGAATCGCCAACCTGAAACAGCTGCTGCAGAATCCACGGCTCTAACTGGCCCCTTCGCGAGGTAGATGATTTGATATATTTGTGTTGGAAAAATATTGGGGTAATTAAATACATGTGATTTATTTGACTATTTTTTATTAAAAACTTCTCTAAGGTAAATATTTGCATATAATGTTATGGAAACAATGTAGTTGTGGGATTTTGTTGTTCTCTGCATTTTCATAGATGACTTTTTTTTTGCGATGGATCCTTTTAATACCTGAGATCTTTGAAAAAATCATTAGCAAGCACAAATTTTGGAGAGAAAACAAGTTATTTTTACACATATATGATTATGAGGTTAAATTTTTTGATTTTGTTGTATTGAACTCTAATTTTGAATCAAGTTAAAAAAAATTATTGATGAACCAATCAATAAATTACCAAAAAAAAAGGCACAAAATATTGAACATCATACCACATAATCATAAAGGCCCGCAATGAATACTCATAAAAAATAATTCCTTTTAATTAAAGAAATGTCCTAACCAACTCTAATATTTTTTTAGTACAATAGGTGGGAGGGAGAATTGATAATTACTACTAAGTTATGCTTGCTTTAGATAGAGAATATTAATTTCAATTACTTAAGTTTAGATTTAATTAAACTTCATATATATATATATATATATATAACTAAGTCTTAATTGCAAAATAAATTTAGCATTTTTTTCCAAGGATCCAAACTTCTGCCTTTATGCGGTTCAAGTTTATAACTTTTTAATAAGTTAATTACTCTAGGTATAAATTATAGTTATTATAATTTATATTAATTTTATCAATATATATTAAATGTAAGTGTAAATTTGTAATTTCTCCTTCACTCCATGTTTGTTTCAGGAGTCGGACACTGATTGCCTCTTCCGCTTTCGGTATTAGATGATTTCGTTGAATTGCTTTCAATTTCAAATTTCAAATACGCGTTGCTTTCGGAAAACGACGTCGCTTCATTTTTGTTTTCAAAGCGCGTTGATTCCGTTCCGAGGCAACAACGACGTCGTCCTGCTGGAGTGGTCCTGGGGTCTTTTAGCGGGATCTTTTATAATATTTTTTATACATATTTTTCTTACCACGAATTTCCAAACTGTTTTCTAAAATTGTTTTGATTTAGAATAAAATCAATGCTGAGTTAAGCTATACGGAGTCGATCGCCTCTATTTTTTTATATAATACATATACTTATCTATTTATTTTAGTCTATTTCTTATAATATTGAAAAAAAATACAAATTAATAACATATATAATAATCTTGGAAATAAAAAATTCATAATCAATAAGTTGATAAATTTCTATCATTTTAATTGGCTGCCATTTAAAACTTGTTAATTTTTTTCTTCCTTTAAATTTTCTTTAAAAAATCTCAAACCATTAATATAATATCCTTAAAATCCTATTAAGTTTAGGTTGGGAGACATTCTATATTCCTTATCTTTTTATTTATTTATTTTTTTCCATAATTAAAATCTTTTGACTTCTCTTAAAAAAAACTCCATAAATATTTATATTAGGTAGGTTAAACTAATTAGCTCTCTAAGTCTCAACTTTTTATCTTTGATGTTCTGCGTGTCTCAAGTGTGATTATCAATTGTTATAATAGAAATTTAATCTTGCTCAAATTAATCTAATGACTTTAAAGTTCTATGTTTTTTCATTCAAATTCTTTTATTTTAAAAACAAATTTTATATTATTGGTTGTTCAATATCTTAATATATTTGTTTAGATTTGCTTACTTAGAATATTAGTATGTCTACAAAAAAATATGAATATGGATATCAAAGTTTGAGACGAAAAGAAGAAATGGAAAAATTGATTGTAATATATATATAATTTTTACTTTGAATATCATGTATGATGTATTCTAATTATAATATATATAATACAGAAAGATGAGAAAATATTGATTCTATATTAATTGATTTTATTGGTAGAAAAATTTCTCATTAGAGATGGTTATTTAATTTTTCCAAATTGATAAAAATTTTGGACATTTTTATAATATTCATGGTATTAAAAAATTATCTAACTACAAAAAAAAGATACAAATTTGCTATTTTACTCAAAGAATTTTGATAAATTTTATTGTTTTTGTGGTAAGTTATTTGGTACTAAGTTGAATTAGAAAATGAAAGAGTTAAAAGATGTTAGTAGTCGACTGAGAAGCCACGAATCCAGTAATGATCACATATTTAACATGAACGTTTGGGTTGATTTACAAATTAAGAAAGCTATTCAATAATTAATTACTAATAAAAAAATATCATTGGAATAAAGTATTAACAAGAATTATGACTGTGGTTAAAAATCTAGATTATATATTAAGGTCTCCTATTAAAGTTTTGCCTAAGACCCCATATCATCT
Organism: Momordica charantia; assembly: GCF_013281855.1. Classification (NCBI taxonomy): domain Eukaryota; kingdom Viridiplantae; phylum Streptophyta; class Magnoliopsida; order Cucurbitales; family Cucurbitaceae; genus Momordica; species Momordica charantia. The sequence goes on from NW_028275166.1 coordinate 8,840,490, forward strand.
CGGGCCGTCCTGCATAAAATATCGGGTTAACGTATATTTAAAGTAATGACAAAATAAATTTAATTTAAATAAAAAGTTACAAAACTAAGTTAGGCATCCAAACTATTGAGAAAAATAGGTTAGGTGTTAGTCAAAAATTGCATACAATAAATAAGATTTATGTATCAATATGTCACAAATGTGATTGATGTTGGGAGATGAGTCGACAGGGCAAATCGCGTACACTGTATGTAATTTCCGTTTAAAATATTTATATATTTATCTAGTAATTTGTTTATTTATTTTACATATAAAATATTATTTATTTTATTAATATTTTAGCTATTTCATATATATCTAAAATTATAGATCACATGCAACATATTTTTTCAATAAATCAAGTACAAATATATCAGTACAATAATTTACAAAAAAAATCACAATGACAACATACAAATTGAAAATAAAAATACTTAAAACTTCTAGCAACAATTAGGTATTTTTACTTCAAAACAATAGGGTGACAGGTGTATAGAGAAGAAAAAATTAATTTAAATAATACTAAGATATTTTTATAATAAAAAAATTCAAAATATTGGAGAATAAAAGTATTTTAAAGAAAAGTTGAAATTGAGATATTTTTATAATAAATAAAAAAAAAGATTGCTACGAATTCATAAAGAAATTGAAATAAAAAAAATTAAGAATGTTGCTACACAAAATAAAACTCAGTAAGGATAGTTAATGACTAACCAGCTAACTAGTACTGAACATTTGAGTTTTATGAATTAAGTTAAAAGAAAAAAAATATTGAATAGAAATCGCATCCAATGCATGTCATTCGTCTAGAATCGCAGATATTACACGCGACTTACTTATTTGATCACTACCCTACTTTTGAAAATACTTTCAAACCTATATTATTTGTGTCATTTTCTCTTTTAAAAAAACATTATTAGAAAAAAAAAACATAAAATGTCAACTAAAATGTGAAATTGTCTCTAAAAAACATGGTGTCAATATGTTGATTTTAACAAGGTCTGCGAAGTTCGGTTTAGGCCATAATTGACTCAAAGGACGAGCTGATGTGCTGGCAAGTACTCAATAGAGAATATAGTTTCGTGTAGTTGAAAAATGAGATGGAAATCCCTATTTGTAGGTAGGGCTTCTGACAAGCTTCCAACGGCTCTCTGACAGTCCGAGAATCGCAACGTGTTGTCGTGAGTGGTGCTAGAGTTCAGTTCCTGAAGGAGTGTCCATTGATCGACACAACTACTAGCTCAGGCGTCTGATATGGAAATTATGAGCTCAACTCAACTTAGATCCCAAGCGACCGATGTAGGAGATATAGGTCAGCTCGTCTTCTAAATGATTCCCGACCAGCTAATTCCTTAGATTGGTTTGACTTCTTTGGCGAGATTCGAAATACAGTTACTTCAACGCATAGATTTTTTCGTTGATTCATTGTTCTCGTCTTATTAGATATTGACATGTGACTGATGAGAAATGACCTCCAACGCAACATTTATATAGAAATCTAATTTTCACCCGACGATTTAATAAATAAAAGAATAATACGCAAGTGGCCCACCCAGTTATTATAAATGTTGATAAGATTAATCGAAATTACAAAAGGAATTATAAATGTATTTCTTCTACATAATCACTACGTGTAATAAAAATTAGGTTAAAAAACACATTTCAACGAATAGCTGTCTCCCAATCCCTCGTGATTCTCATCTCCAAGTCTGCACCCTTACGATTAGACGACCAGCTTCACCGTCCGGTTGCCGGAGATCTGGAGATGAGTGTCTGGCAAGACGTGCGACCAAACCGAGGTCGTCCTCAGCTGAAGCCGAAAGACAAACGGAACAAATTCCCTCGTCTCGGAACAAATTTGACTTTCATGTCATCCGTCTAAATTAATTTCTCAAGCCAAAATTAATTCATCGAGCAAGCAACCCAGATAATAATTCTAATACCCTAACTTCTAAACAAGTCTGTTGCAGTACGAAGCTTAAAGGATTCTCAACTAAAATTGGGGAAAAACAAACAACAGACAAAAAAATCTATACGAGTTTCAGAGAAAACCTGTAAAATTGAGAAATTTGAGGACGAGATATACAAGGGGAGCGAAAATCACCGAAAATCTCGCAGATGAAGAACAACCCAAGAACCAACAAAAAAAAATTAGAGAGAGAGAGAGAGAGACTGATAAGGGTGACGATGATGCTAGTGGTCGATAGTAAGGGTGAGGACTGGGAGATCGATGAGAGTCGGAGACTAGAGGCATGTTCGTTTCTCTTTTTTTTTCTTGTTTAATTCTGTCCGGTTGGCATCCACGGGGCAATGACTAAATTATTATTAAACCATTACTTTAATGTAAGTTTAGGAACCAAACATGTTTTTTAACCTAAAAATTATTACTATTTAAATATCGATTTACTTTTTTTCTTAATCTTAAGAGAAGAAAAAATAAAAAGAAAAATTTTCTCGAGCTCATTACTTTAAGATACCAAAAATACTACACAACTGCTATATTAAACAAATTACTCATTCCGTCAAAAAATAACAAATTATTAAAAAATATTGTGAATGAATTGTCTTGGAGACGATTTCAAAACTATAGTGCTGCCTCAAAAAAAAAAAAAAAAAAAAAACTATAGTATTCAAAAATTATTTTCGTAAATATTTATTAAATCAACCATTATTTTAAACTTACCCGTTTTTAGCCTCAAATGTTGACGGTCAATGCAGCCGTCGCGACCACATCTACTTTACCTAATAATAATTATTTTAAATTTTAAAATTTAAATTTTCATCTCATTCATGATCCATCTAAACCTTTGTCTTAAATTTAAGTGACTTCATTTTTCCCAAAAGTACTTGAAACTTTAATTTCATATCTATATTTAATTATTGTATTTGATTCAATATCCTGTATTAAAATTATTAAATAGAATTCAGTAATTATTATTGGAACCTAACAATAAAACCTTACCAGAGATTATATATAATATGTTATATTACCAACCAGAGCATAATTTAACGAGGTAAGATATCTAACTACTTGCAACTAGTAAAATTGTTAAATGACTTAACTATCAATTAACATTGACATAGTGCCTCGTTGAAATTGTTGAAACTTGAAACGACTTGCAAAAGATTGATAACAAAATGATCGAGAGGAGGAGCAAAATTTGTTCATCACGTAAACATGCATTATTAAAAAAAACTCTTAAAAAGGATAATTTTCTTAAGCCAAAGAGAAGTCTAACAAGAAGAAAATGCTTCATGTAATCTGACAAAATCACTTTTGAGAGAAACGTTTGAATTGAAATACTCAACTCAAATAAATATCAAGAAGAAAAGCCATGTTTTGAAGATTTTTTTTTTTTTAAGTATTACAATTCAATCAGACAATATTGGTTTGAACTTATAGATAAACAAGATTTTACTGACCAATTGTATTTAGATCGGTGAGATTTGACCCTTCAATTACTGATAAATTGTGACTTGAACCACAATTATGTAATTTTCACCAATTTATTTGTTAGAAAAATGTCATATTTTAGATTAATGATGACTTTTAAAGGTAAAAATTCAAACCCATAGTTTCAAAAGACTAAAAACTGTCACGTTTTTTGAGTGGTGACCGCTAAACACTTAAATATTATTCTTATTTTACTACCATTCAAAACAAATAACAACTAATATCCAAAAAGTTAAAAATAAAAAAATAGCTTCATCCTAACTAGAGAAACACATAATTAAACATCTCTCAAAATAATTCAATTAATTAAAAGAGGTTAGCTGTATCAAACCTTTCAAAAAGATTATTCTAGTAATGCCAATTAGAATGTTGATTGATTTGATAGAACATGGCAATTAGTAAAAGTGGAAAAACCAGACATATTAATTTAACTCGTTCCTTGTTTCACTAGTTTGTTCAGTTGTATCTATTTGATTTGTCATCTATCTTCCAAAACACACCAAATTAACTGACATTTATTAAACATATATTAAACAATATCATTAATTCAACCGTGCAATTAAAACATCTTCAAGTTTAGGGGTACTTAACAGTTGGTTAAAGTACATGTAAACCATAAGGTCAAGAGTTCGAATCCTAACTCCTGTACTAAAAATAATTATAGACTAAGTAATAAAAAATAGGCAATTAAGTTTTTTTCTTCTAAGAAAAATAAAAATAAAAATAAAAATTGTGGTTTTAAAATGTAAAAATAATTTTAAGGAAACTTCATTTTCCATAAATTCGAGACAAATATTTCGACCTTCTATTAAAAGTTTCGCGCCCGACTCGTTTTCCTTTCCTTTATATTAACACCGGACGCCATTATATATATATAAAATTCTTTTGCCCATACGCCACCGATATTGACAAGCAGAAGAATTCAGCAGAAACGATCTCTTCCGGTTGGCGTATTTAGTGAACGCCATTTCGATCTTCGATCTTCAAACTTAATTCGTTAATGGCAGCTCTCAGCATCTTCTTCCTCGCTTTTCTTTCCGGTTTCGCTCTGTTTTATTTGATTTCTGCGCAGAATCCTTCAGGTAGGTGACTGAATTAATTAACCTCCATCGACCCGCAGAAATTTGATTATTGATTTACTCGTTTGCTGAATTCTTGTGACTTCACCTTTTCGGTGCTTAGGTTTCATCAGTTTAGACTGCGGACTCCCGGCGAACTCGACCTACACAGAGCCGACCACCGGAATAGTCTACGAATCCGACGCGGCGTTCATAAACTCCGGCGAGGTGCACAACATTTCATCCGATGGTGTACAGAATGGCCTGAATCAGCCGCTGTGGAGTCTGAGGAGCTTTCCGGAAGGAATTAGGCACTGCTACAAATTGAAAGTGAGGACAGGGACGAAGTACCTGATTCGAGCGAGGTTCCGCTACGGGAATTACGACGGGCGGAGAAACACGCCGGAATTCGATCTGCATTTCGGAGCCAACTTTTGGGATTCGGTAGGGTTTGAGGGAAATTTCACGGTGACGAAGGAGATTGTGCATATCGTTTCGTCGAGTGATGTGCAGGTTTGTGTTGTGAACGTCGGGACTGGAATTCCGTTCATCTCTGCTCTGGAATTGAGGCCTCTGCAAGATTCGGTTTACGAGACGGGACCTGTGTCGCTGGTCAGTTTCTTGCGCCTCGATTATGGCTCCACTAACAATCAATCTTTCAGGTTAGTTTTGAATTTTGACCTCTCACCCTCTGCCGCTGCCTTTGTTGAATTCTGATTTCTTTTACATAGTTTATTTTAATTTCATGTCTACGAAGTTTTTCACGGCTTAATCAGAAACATATGCTAATTAAAGTTGAGCTAAGTTGATGCTCACTTTCACGAGTCAAGTTAGAAGTAGATCGGTAGATTCTTATTTCGATCAATTTGATGAAATCTATATAAATAAATATTAAAAAACCATAAAGGCGGTTGTCAGCAAAATGTAATAAGGTTGAGTAGAGATGCTCGATATGAAATAAAATTTTAAAAAAATTAATAAATAAAAAACAACAAATTGAGAATAATTTTCATCAATTGATTGCTTCACTCTGAGTCTGCGAAGGTATAAAGACGACGTGTACGATCGAATCTGGGATCCGCCGGTTCCAATCGAAGGATGGACTACCATAAACACTTCGGGGCAAGTAGCCGTCGACGACCCGCTCTTCTTCCAGCCGGCTCCGGCGGTCATGAACACGGCGGCGACCCCGAGAAACGCAAGCGCTCCAATGGAGTTCAGATGGCTGCCAACGGACCCCACGGCGGCGTTTTTCGTCTACATGTATTTTGCAGAGCTGAAGGAGCTTCAAGCGAATGAGTCCAGAGTGTTCGACATAATGCTCAATGGAAAACTGTGGCATAATGAATCGATTTCTCCCGCCTTTTTAGCGGAATTGGTTGTTTTCAGTACCTCGCCTGTGACTGGCGGAACCTACGATGTCTCCATCGTCAAAACTGCCAATTCAACTCTTCCTCCGATTCTCAATGCTCTTGAGATTTATCGAGTCGTAAATTTCTCACAATCCGAGACCAATGAACAAGATGGTACGCACAACTTTACTGATTTTCCTCGCATTTAAATCATACTTCTGTGTTTAGAATACGCATGATCTAAACGCTGAATTATACAAAGTGCTGGTTAAACGTTTTATAAGTTTCGATTTTACCTCAATCTTTTGATTTGTTTAAAAGAAATCTTTAGTCAGTAATTTCTATTAGAATGGTTAAAGGAAGTTCAAAGATTGAGGATAAATCGGAAAATTTTTAGAAGTTGGGGGAAAAATTGAAACCAATTATATACGTTTTGTTGGTTTCAATTTTGCCCATAAACTATGTGTTTGGTTTTCATTTACTCTTTGTTTATAAATTTCACTTATAACGAAAATTTCCAACGGATGGTTGGGCCTAAATTGAAAATTTTCGAACAAAATGGAAACTAATTAGTGTAACTTAGCGTTTATCTAAACTAACATTGGAAATGTTTCAGTTGCCGCCATTGAAAACATCAAGGCAATTTATGGAGTTGGAAGGAACTGGCAGGGAGATCCATGTGCCCCTAGGGCATTTATTTGGCAAGGAGTCAACTGTAGCTTTGCGGATTCTGATCCTCCCAGAATCACATCCTTGTAAGTTTCTCAATCTGAGTAACCTTTCTGTCGACCATTTTTATGGTGTTAATATTTGATGTTTCAATGAAATTTTCCCTTATTTTCGAAATTTTTGTTTCTTGGAACTTCATTTGTATGGTCTTCTCACTGTAATGGCTGAATTTGCAATCAGGGATTTGTCCTCCAGTGGATTGACAGGGGAAATAGCCAGAGATATTGGAAATCTTAAAATGCTGGAGACTCTGTAAGTGTAATCATCAGTTCCTCATGACAAAGAAAACTTTGAACTAAAATATCAGAATTAATACTTACAAGAAATTCATTTCTGATTTTTGGTTTCTTTTAGAGATTTATCAAACAATAATTTGAGCGGACCAGTGCCAGAATTTCTCACTCAATTGCCATTGTTGCGAGTCCTGTAAGTTACAGAAAAGTAGTTTGACAAATCAAAAGTCATTTTTTACCTTAGCCAGAATAAATGAATAATGGCTAACACTTTGCATCTTTCATTGCAGAAACTTGGAAAAAAACAAGCTTTCAGGACTAATTCCGGCTCAGCTCATTGAAAAGTCCAATAATGGTTCTCTATTATTAAGGTGTAGTATCTCTAAAAATGCATAACAGAATCAATATGATTTCTCTAGGCAGTTTTCGTACTTCAGTGGCTGAAAACTATTTGAGGATTCCTAAAAGTCATGCTAACATCTTTGTTTTTATTTCTTTCTTGTGATAGATTTAGCGAAAATCCAAATCTTACTACGGCTCAGAGAAAAAGGAAGGGAAGCAATGTTGTAGTTGCTGTAGTAGCATTAGTTGGTGGATTTCTTCTGCTTGCATTCTTAATTGCAGCAGCTATCTTTTGGAGGACAAAAAGAAGAAAACCGAAAGGTGAGGCCATATATGAAACCATTTTTCAATGAATTTACTCTCTAAAATTTATTTTGTTGCTATTTTCATATCTAAGCTAGTGATATCATTTTAGGTGATGTAATTGGAGAGGTGAAACAGACTGTTCATCAAGCTCAAAATTGGGACACGGCTAAGAGACGCTATTCGTACTCGGATGTCCTAAGAATTACAAACAATTTCGAGCGTATGCTTGGAGAAGGCGGTTTTGGAAGAGTTTACTATGGAAAAATCGAGAACACTGAAGTAGCTGTAAAGATGCTATCTCCTCAATCAGTTCAAGGGTATCGGCAATTTCAAGCAGAGGTATGGAACTTTAACAACTTCCAAATACATACTTTAACTTCTCTCAATTGACACTCAAATTCCAATAATTTCAGGTTGACCTTCTTATGAGGGTTCATCATCGAAACCTGACCGGTCTTGTTGGGTACTGCAACGAATCGACCAACAAAGGACTTATCTATGAGTACATGGGCAGAGGGAACTTAGGATCTTTCATGACAGGTCTGGTTTTGGTCATTGCTGAGTAAAAGATTTTGTTGGTTTATGCTGTTTTCTTAATTTTTAAAACTGAAGAAACAGTAATATTTTGAACTTCACTTATGTATTTTTGGTTTTTATATGGATGACATGTAGGTGGCAAGTCAGATTTGTTGAACTGGGAAGACAGGCTTCATATAGCAGTGGATGCAGCACAAGGTTAGTAATAAATAATGGGTTGAAATACTATTTTCATCGTTGTACGTTCAACTTTGGTTCATTTTGGTCCCTATACGATCAAAGTATCTATTTTGCACACTATTTTTTAATTTTGTTCATTTCAATCCTTGAACTTCTAAGATTTCTGTTTTGGTCCTCGTACTTTTGACTATTTTGGATGCTTCAAAAGTCAGATGAACACTTGAAAATTACAGAAATAAAATGGATATTTTGAAGTTACACGTACAAAATCATATTTAAATCTAAATAATAATATTAAGCTTGACTTGTTTGGTAAATGCCACTTCTTTCAGTTTCTTATTCTCTCATTTCATTGTGATTTAGGATTGCAATACTTGCATTGTGGTATAAAGCCAGCTATTGTACATAGAGATGTAAAATCTTCCAACATCTTATTGGACGACAACTTTCGAGCAAAAGTATCTGATTTCGGTTTGTCGAGAATTTTTCCTGTCGACGATGGTGCCACTCATGTGACAACCAATGTGGTCGGCACTCCTGGTTACCTTGATCCTGAGTAAGTAGCTATCTTCTATTCGAATCCCTCTCTGACAATAAAACAACTTCTAACGATGTTACTAAATCTTACGAACTCTATTCGCTTACAGATATTACACATCTTACCGATTAAACGAGAAGAGCGACGTGTACGGCTTCGGAATTGTTCTTCTTGAAATCATAACTGGGAGACCAGTCTTGACAAAGACTCAAAACAAGGTAACTCACATCTATCAATGGGTCGACTCGATGCTTTCTCAAGGAGACATCAATTCCATTATCGACCCCAAATTGAAACAAGATTTCGACATGAACACCATTTGGAAAGCGGTTGAGATAGCAATGTGCTGTGCATCTCACGCCTCTACAAATCGGCCAACCATGAGCCAAGTTGTGATAGATTTGAATGAATGTTTGAACATGGAGTTGGCTAGCAGTAACAACAATCATCAACCTGAATCAGTAGTTGCAGATCACATTTCTCTGTTTGGTCCAGAGGCAAGGTAGATGGGGTTCCTAAATAATTGTTATGTATCATATTGAGATCCGTAAGATTGTACATGTAAATGTGTAACATCAAAATTCTTTTATTCGGGAGGATAACACCTCCATATTCTTTATTTTTTTTTTCTCAATTTTAGTAGGTTTGTAGTCGTTTTAGGCCTGTATTTTGATCCATATAATTTGAAAATATGCATTAACCTTTGGCTTGATAAAAAGTTATTTGGGTTCAAAGCCTAATTTCTATAATGTTATATATGAAGCTGTCTTGAAAAATCAATCCATTTGATTTGTTGATATTACCATACTAAAATTTTTCTTTGTATTAGCCTTTTACAAACAATTGAGGATCAAGGAATAAATATTCATTGACATTGTGACATTTTCACAGATATTTTTATGTGTGTATGAATTCGACGTCAAAGGATAAATTAACATTTCTATAGTCACAAAATAAATCAACAAAATATGAAAATATCAACAAAATATTATTAATATAGATATAATATTAATATTAATCATTTTACACTTATTATTATTATTATTTTATTGATATTAGTATGTCCGGACAAGTTTGCACGCATCTCGATTATTCACAGGCCAACCACCTAACCCTACTACATTTGGTTGAGAAAAAAACTCGTAAGATATTAGATCCTAGATAGGCGGCTACCATGGTTATTTTACACTTATTTATAAAAAGTAAAATACTTATTTGTTAATTTAAATATTTTTTATAAATTTTTTTATAACTTTTATAGAAATATTCATCAACATCGAGATTTTATTAGATATTTTTATCAACATTTTCACGAAATTGAAAACCTCAACATTTTTATAAACATTTACGTCAACATGATTTCTCATTTCTCCAAAATAAGTATAACCTAACTAGTAATTATATTACCCACTTGAGCTTAGTTTAACAATATTGACCTCCCTCCAGGTGGGTTGGGACCCCACATCCCACTAGTTATATTAAAAATTAAAAAAAAAAACAGTCATTGTAATTTACCACCCATTTATCCAACTAAAAAAAACATAAATTCTCATTCATTAATTGAAACTTTTTGTCATCCTTGATATCAGCTTCCCTAATTTAATTTATTTTTGTTTAATTGTTTATGTCAGAAATTAAATGACACGAACCAGTCAAACGGGCCCAAGACAACTAATAATTAAAAGAATAATCTCTCTAGATTCTCACCATGGAACATGATTGATTGATGACATTTCTCTATCTTACATTCTTTATTCTGAAAAAGATAATTATATCTTATCACCACCTTGATGAACTCAAACCCCAAAATAATATATAACTTATTTTGCCTAATTTTGTTCGATTATTGTTTAAATTATTACAAGTAGAAAGAGGCGGATAAAACTAGAGATGAACAACATATAGTTCTTTGGATTTTTGGAAAATGTCGTAAATTATGTTGATTTTTTCACTACTTGCCATTTATTTAGCAATTGTGTTTAGGGTCCAATCTAAATGAGATTAGTTCATAGCAATGTTCTCTCTCTTGCATCAAAGTTGGGAACGAAGAATGAGTGCCAGTGTGGGATATAGAACTCAACAAAAGAGAGAGAAATTGCTTGAGAAGCCACCAAAGTGGAGGAAAAGGAAGCCATCCATCGAAAGAGAGAAGTTATACACAAGATACATTTGTCTCGTGTGATTAATTGAGGGGATATTCATGGAAATCGAAAAGGTTTTGTACAAGATGCCTTAAATATTAAGGAGGTACTTGATTCACAGGTTTGTAACACATTGATTTATAGTCTAGAGATAAGAATTTAAAGATTTAAATACTCTTTTGGTCATTATACGTTCGATTTTGATTCATTTTGGTTCATATAGTTTCAAAACGTTCATTTTGATTCTATAGTCAACTAATGGTCAAAGAATGGTTAGGGATGATTTAAAACAAATTCTCAAACTTTAGGGACAAAAAGTGTTTATTTTGAAACTTAAGAACCAAACTGACATCTACTCCAAATCTCACGAACCAAAAATGTTATTTTGAATCTTTAGGAACCAAATTGACACCTACCTCAAACTTCAAGGACCAAAAATGTATTTTTCTCTTCATTTTAGTACTTGTACTTTAAAAAACGTTCATTTTAATCCCGATACTTTGAAAATGTAACTATTTTGTTCATTCATTTTGATTTTTGCCTCATTTGTTTAAATAAAAAATTTAGCATGACACTTCCCTCATTAAATTTCTTGAAATGTAAGTTATAAATTTGTATTAAATAGTTCATTTTGTGTATAAAATGTGTTAATTTTTTGTAAATAGATATCAAAATTGTCACTTTTAAAAAATATATAGACCAAAACAGATGTTTTAAAAGTATATGAACTAAAATGAAAAACAAAATTAAAAATAAAGAGATAAGAAAAATACATAGATCAAACCATATTTAAACGAAATTAAAACTTTTGTAATACCGAGATAGCATAGATCTAAAGATAGTATACTAGAAACCTAAATACACCTCAAACAAGTAAACTCAAGAATAACTCATCTGGTTAAGATAGTTTTCTGATCAAAAGATTGTGGTTTCGAATCATCATTTTAAAAAAAATAATAATAATACACCTCAAACAAATAAGCATCATATTTCAATACCATTCTCAAATAACCACCAATTGAGTTGTTTTTCTGAATTTTTTCTTTTCTATTTTTCTATTTTCGTTGACCATTTCAACCAAGTTGGCAACAGGCTGATCCTCACTCGGAAGATTCCCACTGTTATCTCCCAAATGATAAAAGTCTGGGGTTGACTTTGGAAATTGTAAGACAACGCAATCTGTAATGAACATTATAATATGTAAACATGGCGTAAACGAATACTCCCCATTTCCAAATTTTTCATTAAAAATCTCATTCTTCGATCCCACAAAACAGAGCTCTAGTTGACCTGACCAATTCAACTGACTGCACAATCCATAAATTGTTCGACGAAATGCCTCAATCACTGCCAAACTAATCCAATGGGAAAATTCAACACCTTCATTCTGGCCTTTCTCCCCAGTTTTGTTCTTCTGCATTTGGTTCATGCCCAGAGCCAGCAAGGTCTGCATTCAAAATTCTTCTACTATATTTGATTTCGTTACTAGTTTGCAAGCTTAAGGCTTAAGAGCTTGTTTCTTCTTGTACTGTTTTTCAGGCTTCATCAGTATTGACTGTGGGTCTAATTCTAGTTACTCAGAGCCAACTACGGGTATAAATTATGTTGCTGATACTCCATACGTCAACACTGGCTTGGTACAGAGTATATCATCAGATTATACATCTAAAACTCTTCAGAAACAGCTATGGAATCTAAGAAGCTTTCCTGATGGGACAAGGAACTGCTATAACATTCAAGCGAAAGTGAAACTTGGCACCAAGTACTTGATTCGAGCCAGTTTCTTGTATGCAAATTACGATGGCCAAAATAGCGTTCCAAAATTTGATCTATACTTTGGAGCGAACTTTTGGACGACAGTGACATTGAAAACGGTAGCCGCTATTGTAGATGAGGAGATCATTCACATCACAACTTCAAACCAAGTGCAGGTTTGTCTTGTCAACACTGATAATGGGGTACCCTTTATTTCGTCCTTGGAGTTGAGGCCATTGCCAAACACCACTTACCAAACTGTGAGTGGTTCATTAGCAACCTTCTTGCGCCTGGATATTGGTTCCCCAAATGGTACTTACATCCGGTGAGTTGTCCTTTGAACTTGGGGTTATTTTCTCTAACAAACTATGAAGTTTGATTGATCAGAAAAACTGTATTTACTTATTGTGTTATATACTTCTTTTAGATATCCCGATGACGTATATGATCGTATTTGGAGTCAACCAGCTCCATTGATCAACTGGACTCCATTGAGTACTTCATCTGTGGTCAACAACCAAGACAGTGGTGGTTATATGGTACCCTCTAAGGTGTTGAGTACTGCCTCCACGGTAATAAATGCAAGTGAACCAATGGAATTTTATTGGGAGGATGATCAGCCTAACCAATACTATGCATTCTTGTACTTTTCTGAACTTGTGGTGCTCAAAGCCAACCAATCTAGATTGTTCAAAATCTATGTAAATGACAAGATCTGGTTACGCGACAATGTTGTTGTTAACTATCTATCGGAAAACCTTGTTTATAGCCTAAGTCCCTTGACTATTAATACTACATATGACTTCAAATTGATCATGTCCGAAGGTTCAACTCTTCCACCCATCTTGAACGCAATTGAAATATTCCAAGTGATGAACTTTGTAGCGATTACAACAGACCAAGGAGATGGTAACATTTATGCACATTTATTTTTCAGGGTACAATTGAGACAATAAGTTTTGTTGTTTCTCTAGAAACTTACTTCAATATCCCAATTTCTTCTTTGCAGTCGATGCCATGGAATCCATTCAAGAAACCTATGGGGTTACAAAAGATTGGCAAGGAGATCCATGTGTCCCGAAACCATTTGCTTGGAAGGCTCTCAACTGTAGTTATGATGCTTCAAATCCTCCTAGAGTCACAGGGCTGTGAGTATTTTTGTATTTATTAGAAAATTCATAGGAATGGTTCCCTCATATGGAAGTTGGGTTGATAGTCCAATTCTTTTCAGAGACTTATCGTCGAGTGGATTGACCGGAGAAATTTCAGTCAACATATCAAAACTAGCAAAGCTAGGAGTTCTGTAAGTGTCTTTTTTCTACATCTCTAAAAATTCTCTTGGGTTGATCTTATATCTTCTTAAAACTAACCAAGTTTGAGATGGTTTATTTAAAATTTAATTTCTTTATTTTTATACACATATTTATCTCTATGTATCAAAATAGAGGTTAAAATAATCTTCATACTAGAGATTGATAAATTACTCAATCGTTTCAGAGATTTGTCAAACAATAGCTTAAGTGGAGCAGTGCCTGCTTTTCTCGCTGGAATGTCATTTTTGAGTGTCATGTAAGTTTAATTTAAACTATGTCAAAAGGTTATCAACATCTATAAGAAGATTTATATGTATCACATACTATTGGTCAATATTACAGAAAATTATCTGGAAACAACCTGTCAGGACAAATTCCTAAAGAACTTCTTGACAAAATAAACCAAGGCTCTCTTTCATTAAGGTTTGCCTTTGTTTTTCATTAAACCTTATAAATATTATCAATGCCTTTTTACCTAGTTATTAACTTTCATGAATGTTACTTTCACAAGTATTAATGGGAATCCAAATCTACAAGGGACAACACCAAGTGAAAAGAAGAAGAATAACATAGTAGTTCCTATAGTAGCAGCAGTTGCCGGTGTTATTATCATTGTAGTATTCATTTTAGCTCTTGTTTACTTCATTCGACGGAAAAGAAGTCTTAAAGGTAAGCCAATAAGTAGCTTCTTAACTTTTTCTTCGTATCGAAACTTCTATAATATGTCTGTACTAAGCATCTGAATGCTACAGGCCCAACCATAGTGGAGCCTCATTCACCACAAAATTCTCAAGTAGAACTTCATCCACATGAGCCATCACAGACACCAAGTCCAATACAGACACCAAGTCGACAATATTCCTACTCAGACATCTTAAAAATTACCAATAATTTTGGTAGACTATTGGGTGAAGGTGGGTTTGGAAAGGTTTATTATGGCCGAGTTGGTAGCACTGAAGTGGCTGTAAAGATGTTATCTCCAAAATCAGCTCAAGGGTATCGAGAATTTCAAGCAGAGGTATGTACTCTTAACACAATGAACTTAAATATTTTAGCACTCGATATCCGTTTTCTTTTCTAATGCTTTTTGATTTACACTGTAAAAAACTATTGCTCATGACAGGTGGATCTTCTCTTGAGAGTTCATCATAGAAACTTAACTAGTCTCGTTGGATACTGCAATGAAGGGGAGACAAAGATGGGGCTTGTCTATGAATACATGGGCAAAGGAAACTTGGGATCAATTCTTCTAGGTAGGAATTAAAGTGAATTCATAGTTGAACACCCAACCCCTAAAGCTCTACTGATATTCTTTCAATAACTTTTATGCAGGTGGAAAAGGAGAAGTTTTAAGATGGGAAGAAAGACTTCAAATAGCACTAGATTCAGCACAAGGTTGGCAAGTAAAAATAATATGCTAATCTCATTCAGCTTTGCTGTAAAATCAAAATGAAGTCTTATTTCCATTCTGAATAATACATGTAAACATTTGCAGGATTGGAGTATCTACATAATGGTTGTAGACCACCAATTGTCCACAGGGATATCAAATCAAGCAACATTCTATTGAACGAATATTTACAAGCAAAACTTGCTGATTTTGGTCTCTCAAGAGCTTTTCCTACTGAAGGGGACGCCACCCATGTGACAACCAAAGTGGTTGGAACTCCTGGCTACCTCGATCCTGAGTACGTTTTTCCTACACTCTTTTAGTACAAGAATACATAAACTCACTTTAGGCAGGGCAATAAATTGATGACATTTCAATTTTTGGTTTTTAGGTATTACACGTCGTACAGATTGACGGAGAAGAGTGATGTTTATAGCTTTGGAATCGTTATTCTAGAACTCATCACTGCGAGACCAGTATTAGTGAAAAGCAGTGAGAAAAGTCACATAATTCAGTGGGTTGATTCCAACCTTAATCAAGGTGATATCTATTCTATAGCTGACCCCAAAATAAAAGAAGATTGCAACATTAACTCTGTATGGAAAGCAGTGGACATAGGAATGTCCTGCACTGCCTATGATTCTGCAAACAGACCAACAATGAGTCAAGTTGTAAGTGAACTCAAAGAGTGTCTAAACCTTGAGTTAAATCATAGAGGTCACCAAATTGACTCTGCAACCTCTATCTCCTCAACATTCCATTCTGAGCTTGGTCCTATGGCAAGATAGTTCCTGTTGTATAAAAAAGGCCTTGTAATGTTTTTCTCTTTGTTATTATTATTTTTATATTATGTTAAAGACAATTGTAATTTAGTTTTACCAACCCTTGAAATTGCCCAGGGATGACTTTCCAATCCCATTCTCACCTCCCTTTTCTTTCTCCATCTAGCAAAATTCCCCACAAAATTTAGTGGGCATAAGTACCTCATGAAATTATTTCTCGTAAATTATTATTTTTATTACGTTCAACCATTTGTTATTATTTTTTAAAGATTTTCTCAATTAAACATTAATTCTCAATAGCATTCTCAATTAATTGGTTAAATCCCCACGAGAAACCTTCATTTGAAAGGAAAAGATCTTAAATTTTCTAAGAATGTCCCATAATTCATTGAAAACGTAAACATTACGACATTGTCTTGTAAAGTAACAATGTCTAGTAAATTTCACATCTAGATATTTAAGTTTAGGGTTTATATATATATAAAAACTAAATGGGGTGGGGACAAAGAGTATATTCCTTGCCCTGATCCCATTTAGGTCACGGGAAAATTTCCCAACAAGGTGCTTAAATGAGGATTTCCCGCCGCGTCTTGAGTGGGTCCCCGTGGAACTTTGTTGAGTTATGACTTATGAGTTTTTTCTTTTAAACGTAAGTTTAATTTTCAGTTTTTATTTCTTTAAGTTTCTTTCATTAATTGTTAGATTTAATTTTCAGTTTTTTATCTTTTAAGTTTTATTTGTATGAATGGTAAGTTTCTCCATTTTAATGTTGGTTTAAGTGATGTGTTTTGTACACCTATATAAGGGTGAACTTCCATAAGAAGTTTGTATCACCAATATTTATACTTTCATTTGTTTATTCACAATTTTGTATCACTTCAATTAGAAGTTGATTTTTCCTTCTATTGAATTCTTCTCTCTCACATTTCATATTTCCTCATTGTTCATCAAACATTGAGATTTTTACTATTGCTTCTGCATTACTTTTATCACTTTCATTTTCTCAACAAACTTGTCTTTGCTAGAAAAAGTAACACCCTTAATCATAAGCCAACATCACCAAGAGGAATGGTATAATTATTTTTTTTTTAACAAGATACGAATGTTTCATTAAAGTAATCTAAAGGAACAATAATGTTCAAAGATACGAACTCTCGAAAGAGTAAAAAGAAAAACAGAAAAAGAAAGATAAAGAAATTAACAAGAAGCGATGAAGGCTCCCCAATTAGAACAAACCAGATTAGGAGAGTAATTTCTAAATAAAGATACAGAAAACACCACTCAGAAACCTAGTGGTGAAACCTTAAACTTAGCTAAGCTGAATCTAATTGTCAGGGGCCGTTTTCTTCCTTCAAAAGTTCTGAAATTCCTTTCAAACCACAACTCATAAAGCACTGCCTTTATAGCATTAAGCCATAAAGATTCGCTTTAGGAGACAAAGCAAGCCCGAGAGGAAGTTGAAACAAGTAAATTTGAAACTTTTTAAATAATAATGTATTTAAAAAAAAACACACACGCACAAAAAAACATTATAGAGTAAAACAATAGATTTATCCTTTTATTTTATCTATCTATTTTCATTGACCACTCGACCAAGTTGCAAACAGGTTCAGCATCAACTCGAAAGTTCATATTGTTATTGGCTGAAGCAACAAGTCTACTTGACTTCGAAAGGTAAGGCAGTTTAATAACATTACAATATGTACAAATATGTATAAATATGGCATACACGTTCTTCTTAGTAGAACAAGGGTGTGGGCTCCAATTTTTTCTAGTTGACATATTCATCTTAGTGCATAGTCCATAAATTGTTCGACGAAATGCCTCAGTCACGGATTATCCTAAACCAATGGGGAGATCCAACGGCTTCCTTCTGGCTTTTCTTCCTAGTTTTGTTCTTCTACATTTGGTTCATGCCCAGAGCCAGCAAGGTCTGTATTCTCAATTCTGCTACTACATTTGTTTTCAATAAATGGGCTAAGAACTTTCCTTCTTGTACTGCTTTTCAGGCTTCATTAGTATTGATTGTGGGTCGAATTCTAGTTACACAGAGCCAATTACAGGTATAAACTATGTTGCTGATTCTCAATACGTCAAAAGTGGCTTGGTAAAGAGTATATCATCAGATGATATACCAAATACTCCCCTGAAACAGCTATGGAATCTAAGAAGCTTTCCTGAAGGGAAAAGGAACTGCTATAGCATTAAAGTGAAACTTGGCACCAAGTATCTGATTCGAGCCAGTTTCTTGTATTCAAATTATGATGGCCAAAATGACATTCCAGAATTTGATCTATACTTTGGACCAAACTTTTGGACCACGGTGACATTGGAAACTGTACAGAATATTTTGGATGAGGAGATCATTCACATCACAACTTCAAACCAAGTACAGGTTTGCCTTGTCAACACTGATACTGGGGTACCCTTTATTTCGGCCTTGGAGTTAAGGCCATTGCCAAGCACCACTTACCAAACTGTGAGTGGATCATTGGCAACCTACTTCCGCTTCGATATTGGTGCTCCAAATGATACTTACATACGGTGAGTTGTATCTTTTGAACTTGGGGTTATATTCTTTAACAAAGTATGAGGTTTGATTGATCAGAAAAACTATATTTACTTATTGCGATGTACACTTATTTTAGATATCCAGATGATATATATGATCGTATTTGGACTCCACCAGCTCCATTGATCAGATGGACTCCATTGAGTACTTCATCTTTGATTAAAAACCAAGACAGTGATGGTTATATAGTACCCTCTAAGGTGTTGAGTACTGCCTCCACGGTAATAAATGCAAGTGCACCAATGAAATTTTTTTGGGAGTATAATCAGTCTTACCAATTCTATATATTCATGTACTTTGCTGAACTAATGGTGCTCAAAGCCAACCAATCTAGGTTGTTCAAAATCTATCTAAATGACAACATTTGGTTACGCGACGATGTTGCCACTGCTTATCTATCGGAAAACATTGTTTATAGCACAAAACCTTTGACTACAAATGGTACATATGACTTCAAATTTGTCAAGTCCGAAGGTTCAACTCTTCCACCCATCTTGAATGCAGTTGAAATATTCAAAGTAATGAACTTTGTAGCAGTTACAACAGACCAAGGAGATGGTAAAATTTGTGCACATTGATTTTTCATGGTACTACGAAACCACAAGTTTTGTTGCTTCTCTAGATAATTACTTCAATATCCCAATTTCTTCATTGCAGTTGATGCCATTGAATCCATTCAAGCAACCTATGGGGTTACAAAAGATTGGCAAGGAGATCCATGTGTCCCGGAAACATTAGCTTGGATGGCTCTCAACTGTAGTTATGATGCTTCAAATCTTCCTAGAATCACAGGGCTGTGAGTATCCTCGCATTTATTAGAACTCAAGTTGTTGTAATGGTTCTTTCATAAGAAAGTTAGGTTGATGGTCCAATTCTTATCAGAGACTTATCGTCGAGCAAATTGACCGGAGAAATTTCAGTCAACATATCAAAACTAGCAAAGCTAGGAGTTTTGTAAGTGTCTTTTTCTACGACTCTAACATTCTCTTGGGTTATCTTATATTTTCTCAAAACAAATGAAGTTTGTGATGGTCTATTTAAAATTTCATTTCTTCTTTTTATACGAATAATTACTTCTGTGTATCGAAATAGAGGTAGAATAATCTCCTTACTAGAGATTGATAAATTACTCAATTGTTTCAGAGATTTGTCAAACAATAGCTTAAGCGGAGCAGTGCCTGCTTTTCTTGCTGGAATGCCATTGTTGAGTGTTATGTAAGTTTACTTTAAATCGCATGAAATGATTATCAACATCTACAAGAATATTATTTATATGTATCAAATTCTATTTGTCAATATTGCAGAAACTTATCTGGAAACAACCTGTCAGGACAAATTCCAAAAGAACTTATTGACAAAATAAACAAAGGCTCTCTTTCATTAAGGTTTGCTTTTGTTTTTCATTAAACCTTGTAAATATTATCAATGCCTTTTTACCAAGTTATTAACTTTCATGGATGTTACTTTCACAAGTGTTGATGGGAATCCAAATCTACAAGGGACAACACCAAGTGAAAAGAAGAAGAATAACATAGTAGTCCCTATAGTAGCAGCAGTTGCTGGTGTTATTATCATTGTAGTATTGATTTTAGCTTTTGTTTACTTCATTCGACGGAAAAGAAGTCTTAAAGGTAAGCCAATAAGTTGCTTCTTAACTTTTTCTTCGTCTCGAAACTTCTATAATATGTCTGTTCTAAGCATCTGAATGCTACAGACCCAACCATAGTGGAGCCTCGTTCACCACAAAATTCTCAAGTAGAACTTCATCCACATGAGCCGTCACAGACACCAAATCCAATACAGACACCAAGTCGACAATATTCCTACTCAGACATCTTAAACATTACCAATAATTTTGGTAGGCTATTGGGTGAAGGTGGGTTTGGAAAGGTTTATTATGGTCGAATTGGTAGCACTGAAGTGGCTGTAAAGATGCTATCTCCAAAATCAGCTCAAGGGTACCGAGAATTTCAAGCAGAGGTATGTAATCCTAACACAATGAACTCAAACCTTTTAGCACTCAATATCTGTTTTCTTTTCTAATGCCTTTTGAGTTACACGTACAAAAATATTGCTCATGACAGGTGGATCTTCTCTTGAGAGTTCATCATAGAAACTTAACTAGTCTTGTTGGATATTGCAATGAAGGAGAGACAAAGATGGGGCTTGTCTATGAATACATGGGCAAAGGAAACTTGGGATCAATTCTTCTAGGTGGGAATTAAATTGAGTTCAATAGTTGAACACCCACCCACTAAATTTCAACTAATATTCTTTCTACGAATTTTACGCAGGTGGTAAAGGACAAGTGTTAAGATGGGAAGAAAGACTTCAAATAGCACTAGATTCAGCACAAGGTTGGCAAGTAAAAATAATATGCTAATTTCATTCAGCTTTGCTGTAAAATCAAAATGAAGTCTTATTTCCATTCTGAATAATACATGTAAACATTTGCAGGATTGGAGTATCTACATAATGGTTGTAGACCACCAATTGTCCACAGGGATATCAAATCAAGCAACATTCTATTGAACGAATATTTACAAGCAAAACTTGCTGATTTTGGTCTCTCAAGAGCTTTTCCTACTGAAGGGGGCGCCACCCATGTGACAACCAAAGTGGTTGGAACTCCTGGCTACCTCGACCCTGAGTACGTTTTTCCTACTCTTTTAGTACAAGAATACATAAACTCACTTTAGGTAGGGCAATAAATTGATGACATTTCAATTTTTGGTTTTTAGGTATTACACGTCGTACAGATTGACGGAGAAGAGTGATGTTTATAGCTTTGGAATCGTTATTCTAGAACTCATCACTGCGAGACCAGTATTAGTGAAAAGCAGTGAGAAAAGTCACATAATTCAGTGGGTTGATTCCAACCTTAATCAAGGTGATATCTATTCTATAGCTGACCCCAAAATAAAAGAAGATTGCAACATTAACTCTGTATGGAAAGCAGTGGACATAGGAATGTCCTGCACTGTCTATGATTCTGCAAACAGACCAACAATGAGTCAAGTTGTAAGTGAACTCAAAGAGTGTCTAAACCTTGAGTTAAATCATAGAGGTCACCAAATTGACTCTGCAACCTCTATCTCCTCAACATTCCATTCTGAGCTTGGTCCTATGGCAAGATAGTTCATGTTGTATAAAAAATGCCTTGTAATGTTTTTCTCTTTGTTATTATTATTTTTATATTATGTTAAAGACAATTGTAATTTAGTTTTACGAATCCTTGAAATTGCCTTAATCTATATGTACAATACCACAAATAGCATATTCAATGAACATGAAGATTAAAAATATGTTGAATTTTAAATCAAATATCTCCACAGTGATATGATATTACATGTTGTGGGTAGAACTATCACGACTTTACTTTCTGTTTCACCAAAAATACTTCACATCAATAGAGGATCTTCATCTATATAACCATAATCTTCCCTTTATTTAGCTAATGTAGAACTTTGGTTGCATTCTCAATAAAATTTACTTTTAAAAATTAAAATTTGTTTAATAACTAATTTTTAAATAACTTTTTTAATAATTTGAAATTGCGCGCTTTATTTTTGTTCTAAATTATGGGGTCAAAGTTTTTGAATCTGTCCAACGTTGACTTTCGTTTTTATTTACCTTCTACGCCATTTCCCAGTATCCAATCAAATGAGTTGTCTTTTCGTACGAATCGGACATTTGCCTTTTAAAAAAAAAGTTAATAATTATAAATTATAAATCATTAAAAAATTTGGGTTTAGAGTCAAAATCATACCAACATGTCTCTAAGGTTTCAATAATGCATCATTTTAGCCTCAGTTTGGAATTAAAAAAAATAAAAAAACATGATTTAAAGCCTATTCTTTCAGGTTTAATCCTAACTCAGATATCAAATGGATATTTTTCCCTAGAAATAATTCAGTAAAAAATCCCTATGTTTACTAGAACATGATTTAAAGCCTATCCTTCTAGGTTTAAGCATAACTCCGAGATCAAATGGATATTTTTCTCTAGAAATAATTCAGTAAAAAATCCCTATGTTTACTAGGTCAATCTGCATATCAAAAAGCCTATCATTTCAAGTTTAAGAATATCAAATTACAATGTCAAAACGAGCATAACTCGACATTAATTGACATATATCTCTAACCAATAAATTGTGAGTTCGATTCCCACTCCCACATGTTGTACTAAAAATATATCTATATATCAAATTACATGAATGTTGGCTTATTGTTAAGTCTTTGGTTGACATTCTCACATTTAGATTATTAACAGTCTGTATGAGCCTTCGTGAGAAGAACTGATAAGCTAAGAAGAGGATATCGTCATAGTCAAATGACAACTTGAGGCAAAAATATATTCTGATCTGAGAAACATGCCATTCCTTTAGGTCCCACTTAACCAAAGTTGACCACTTGGTTGAGCAATAAATTGTTCGACGAAATGCCTCAGCGAATGAGCTCAAGCACTAAAAGATTCATAGGGAAGTCCAAACACTTTCAGTTTCTTCTCTTTGTAGCCAGCTTTGTTCTCTGCAATTGGTTTATGGCCAGAATCAACAATGTATGTGTTGTGACGTTTGTGTGCATATGCTACTACAGCCTGCTTAGTTTATATGTGCTGATATGTTTTTGTGCTGGTGTTTCAGGCTTTATTAGTATTGATTGTGAATGGAATTCTAGCTACATTTTAGAGCTAATTACAGGCTTATATTATGTTCCAGATTTCGGTTTTATCAACACTGGAGCAATAAGGAGCATACCATCGACCACTTTTGAGAAACAAGTATGGAATGTAAGAAGGTATCCTCGAGGAACAATGAACTACTACAATATCATATAAATTTTGGCACCAAATATCTGACTTGTTCTAGTTTCAAGGTCCAAACGTGTAACTTTTAAAACTTAAATAACAAAATAGAAACTAAATTCAAGTTTTAAGGACCACAAGTGATAGTTTTTAAAACTCAAGACCAATTAGAATCCAAGTCCAAATTTCATGGTCCAAAATATAATTTACCTCAAATTCAATATAAAATATTAGGTTAACAATCTAATTTTTAAAAGTTATAAAAAAAAAAGAAAAAGAAAAAACTTTCACCTTAAACCAGATCGTGGTGGAAATTGTAAGAATCTATGATACAAAATAAACAAAATATTTATAGCCATTAACTAATAATTTAACAAAAAAACGACGTTTAATAAAATACATGTTGATTTTTCTAGCTTTTTTAGAGAAAATCGAAGGTTGACCATTTTATTTATGACACATAAGAATGACCATTAATTGTATTATAGGTGTTTGATATGTTAATGTCGTTGTCAAAGAAAGTCCTATATCTGAATCATTCAACTGAGTCCACAATTTGCTGAATGCTTCAACTGGAAAGATGAATCCATCCTGAGTTCATACTCGTACTCAGAACAAACTCATAGTCCCATGAAGACATTCAAACACTGCTTGTTGGCCCTCTTCGCCACTGTTGCTTTGGTTCACGGCCAGGACCAACGAGGTTTCCTTAACTTGGTACACTTTCAAGCGATAGTATAGATATTATAAACACTCATCTTCATCTTCTTTGCATTTTCAGGCTTCATTAGCATAGACTGTGGATCAAATTCCAGCTCTACGTATACAAACAC
The DNA here is from genome assembly GCF_013281855.1 of Momordica charantia. Lineage (NCBI taxonomy): Eukaryota > Viridiplantae > Streptophyta > Magnoliopsida > Cucurbitales > Cucurbitaceae > Momordica > Momordica charantia. Next base: position 8,864,829 of record NW_028275166.1, read on the forward strand.
GCGCATAATTACGTTGCCGATGTCAGTTTTACTGATACCGGCACCACGAGCAGCATATCACCAGACTATATATCAGATACTCTCCCCAAAGAGCTATGGACTGTGAGAAGCTTTCCTCTAGGAGAGAGAAATTGCTATACCGTTGAAGTAGATTTTGGCTTAAAATACTTGATTCGAGGCACATTTTTGTATGCAAACTACGATGGTCAAAACAAAATTCCAGAATTTGATCTGCATTTTGGACCAAACTTTTGGGTTACAGTGAAACTCGAAACAGAAAGCACCATCCATAGCGAGGAGATCATACACATCACAACTTCAGATCGTGTACAAATTTGTCTAGTAAACACTACAAATGGAACACCCTTTATTTCAACCTTGGAGTTTAGGCCTTTGAAAAACGACATTTACAAACCACAAATTGGATCTTTATCAACATTCTTGAGGTTGGATATTGGCTCCAAAGACGACAAGTTTTACAGGTCAGTTCTTTTTTTCTTCTTTTTTATTGTTTGTAAAGTATAATGTGTGATAAAGTCTTTACTTTTTTAGATATCCAGACGACATCTATGATCGTACTTGGAGTCCAGCAGTTCCAATTTCTGCATGGACTGCAATTAGTACAGAAAATCAAGTGAACAACCAAGATGAAGATGGTTTTCTAATACCATCTGTGGTTTTGAGTACTGCCTGCACGGTGATCAACGCAAGTGAACCAATGACATTCTTCTGGAGTGACCCCTTACAATCTAATGAATTTTATATCTACATGTACTTTGCAGAGCTCGAAAGCTCCAAGCAAACCAATCGAGATTATTCAAAATATACCTAAATGATGACCTTTGGTTTTCTGAAAGTCTTGATCTTCCTTACCTAAAAGTGAACCTTGCATACGTTACCCAACCTTTAACTACGAGTGGAAATTCTTCATCCCAAAATGGAACATATAGTTTCAAGTTAGTCATGTCCCAAGGTTCGACCCTACCACCAATCCTGAACGCTATTGAGATTTTCAAAGCAATTAACTTTATGCAGTCTCCTACGGATCAAGATGAGGGAAATGGAATTTGTTGTTTCCATTTGTCGCCCTATATACACACACATAACTTTATAAACCCAATCTTCTTTCTTTTTGGCATGTGTACAGCCGACGCCATTATGAGCATCAAGCTAATTTATGGAGTTGAAAGAGTAAGTTGGCAGGGAGATCCATGTGCCCCAAAAGAATTCGTTTGGTGGGGTCTTGGTTGTACCTACAATGGCTTCAAACCACCCAGGATCACAACCTTGTGAGTTTATCAACATTCTCTGTAAGACTTCATCCCGGAAAAGGAAAAGAAAAATGTACTCCTTGGATGGTAGGTTACTAATTCCAATTCTTTTCAGGAACTTGTCGTCCAGTGGATTGGCAGGAGAAATAACAGCCAACATATCAAACCATAAAAATCTAGAAATCTTGTAAGTGTTGATAAAAATAACAAAAAAAAAAACACATTCAACAATCGGTCCCACTTCTTATCTTATATCGTGGTTTTTTGAATTGTTCGTTTCAGGGATTTATCAAATAATAGGCTAAATGGACCAGTGCCAGATTTCCTAGCTCAAATGCCATTGTTGAGGGTTTTGTAAGCTTCTTGATCTTAATTGATTTGGGTTAAGAATGTTACTCTCTGATGTCTACAAATACCGTATGTTTCACTTCTCTGTACTTGCTGCTTACTGCTGCAGAAACTTGCAAGGAAACAACCTTTCAGGTCAAATTCCTGCTGCACTGATAGAAAGACAGAATAATGACTTACTTTCTTTCAGGTCAGCTTTCCTAGTTTAGTGAGGGTCTTTTGGAGAAACAACTTTTTCAGTTAGAGGATTAAAAATTATAAACCCCTGTTTAATTAATTGTTTATTAAACAATGATGTCTATTAAATTACTGGTTCAACCATTTTTTTTAGATTCAACAAAAGGTTGAATTTGTTCGGGTTATTTATTCTATTAAGAAAAAAGATGTGACAAACTTTCATAAAATTTATATCAATAATTTAAAACTGGAAAAACATATTAAAAGTATAGTTTAGAGTAAAAATAAGGTATTTCAAGTTGGAATTAAAAAAAAATTATTGAAATTGAACAACTAAGACTAAACTAATCCAAATAGAAAATTAGTATAATACGTGAAGCAACATTTTAAATATTAAAAAAAATGGTTACCTTGGACTCTCTTCTTGTAGCTTTATTGAATTTACTTTATATTGATTGTTCAATTAGTAAAAATTTGAAAAAATTTACTTTCAAATTATTGGAATTCTAGGTGGTGCTATGAGTAATTCTTTTGTAACTACTCTCTCTCTATGGTCTTTCAAGATTGGAAGGCCTTTTTTCATTAGTCACTTGGGGTTCCTCTACTCTGGCCGAAGGCACAATTTTTTAAAGACGACTTAAATTTCTATTTATAAATCACATGTAATTAATGAATCAGGTATCAGATGATTAGTAGGAGAAAATAATCTGCCTAATTTCTAACCAAAGTGTTTAGTATTATTTCCACGAAAATGTAAATTCTACATACTTGGTGATGTCATTTATGATAAATGTTACTTCAACAAGCTGGGGGCAAAATCCAAATCTACATTCACCACCAAGCGAAAGGAAGAAGAAAAATATTGCAATTCCAATAGTAGCAGCTGCGGGTGGTGTTGCTATTATCCTCTCGATAGGAATATTTACGATTCTTATCTTTAATAGGCGAAAGAGAAGTATAAAGCAAGGTAATTTATTTCCATTAAGTTGAGATTGTTTCATCAAGGTCAATATCTTCCTAATTTGACCCAAAAAAAAGCTTCTTTTTTTGTTTTTCTAATCCTGTGATTTACCAAATTTGGTTTTTTTCAATGGTTTTTTTTTTTTAATGGTTTTTTGAAAACTGACTCAACTATCTATCAGTTGAAGAATAGCTCTCTCCTCTTTCATACAGGGAGGAAAAAAAAACCTCTAGAAAGATTGGTGCTACAAATTATAAATTATGTGATAATATTTATTGCATACTTGTATACAATTTGTTTATTTATCATATTTGATTCCTTAAATTTTTTAATATAATACAAAATAATTGAGAGGTTGAATTAACAAAAGATAAATCAAATGATATATCCTAAATTATTAGGATAACTATAATTTAGAAGCATAAGTTAATATCCCTTCTAACAAAACAAGAAGAAGCCCTAGGAATAATGTCACTTATACGTTCAAATTGAATTTATGATTAATAGGATCTCAAAGTTCTGAAATATTGGAGCTAAGGAGACAACAATATTCATATTCAGATATCCTGACTATGACTAACAATTTTGAAAGACTTCTCGGTGAAGGGGGATTTGGAAAAGTTTTCTACGGCATCATAAATAATACCGAAGTAGCTGTAAAGATGTTATCTCCAACATCAGTTCAAGGATATCAACAATTTCAAGCAGAGGCCTGTAACCTTTTAACACTAATTTCAATAGATTTCTTGCAGCCCAATGCTTTGTTTCTACCAATCTTATATTACACACTCCACCTAATTACAGGTTGACCTTCTTCTAAGAGTTCATCACAAAAACTTGATCGGACTTGTTGGCTACTGTAAAGATGGCACAAATCTTGGACTTATCTATGAATACATGGGCAAAGGAGATCTAGGATCTCTTCATTTAGGTTTGACTTTACTTTTTTTTTTTTTTACAGCTTCCCAAGCCAATGCCTTGAATTTAGACTATAAAGATGTCTATTTTTTGTTGAAGTACAAAATAACATAAAAAGAAAAAATGTTTTCACCTACTTTTCTATGCAATATATTATTATTTACATTTCATAGTGGTCACCTATCTAAGATATTAAAATTTTACAAATTTTTTTACAGCCAAGTATTTGATAGAAATGTTATTAAGATAGAATCAGAAACATTATTAGGATATTAAAGGATATATTAGTCATTAGTTAGGGAAGTGGTTAACGAGATTTGTTATAAATAGAGTGAGCGGGAAATGATTGAGGTAGGCAATTGTTTAGTATGATTTAGGCTTGAGTGATCTCAAGAGAGCAGGATCTAAGTACCTCAAATGACTTGAGGATTACTATAATCTTTATATCATTCCATCTTTCATTTATGAATAAAAGAAAATAAGGATTTTCCAGTTGAACAAACTTAAGACTATATCTTATTTTTAAGTTAAATAACGGGATTCGAACCTCCAACCAAAAAAGTCGTAGATATATACCTTATCCAATTGAGCTATGTTAAGTTCTTAGTACCATATTTATTGATTCTATTTTCTAACAAAAAAAATTATCAATCAATGTATTAAATATATATATATTATACTTTATTTTAAAATTAATCCAATTTATTGGCAACATTTGTGAATTAGAACCTTTTGTTTTGTTATGATAGATAGATATGTTTTTTAGGAAAATTTTTAATCCAATAGAAACGAACTGGTCTAACTTATTGGAGCATAGCAAAGTTTTTTTTTCTTCTTATAAGAAACAAAGAAAACTTGTATTAATCACATAAAAGAACAAACTCAGGGCAGGGGATGAGAAGGCCACCCCAAAAGTTAGACTAACACAGCTTTTCAATCTTGTCGGAGTATAGCATAGCAAAGTTTTTCCTTTCTCGCAAGTTTCACTAATGTTATTTCTGATGATATCATGTTTAGATGGAGGACATGTTTTAAGTTGGAAAGAAAGACTTCACATAGCATTGGATGCAGCACAGGGTAAGCTAAGTGAACAATTGAATGAGTAGGCTTATTCTCCTACTTTACTTTGTCCATTTCAACTCATTCAATATTTGTAGGATTGGAGTATCTCCACAATGGTTGTAGGCCACCAATGGTACACAGGGATATTAAAACAGCGAACATTTTGTTGAACAACAACTTTCAAGGAAAACTTGCTGATTTTGGACTCTCGAGAGCTTTTCCAACTAAAGGTGGCACCACCCATGTGACTACAAATGTGGTTGGAACTCCGGGTTATCTTGATCCTGAGTAAGTTTTTTTTAATAAAAAGAAATAAATACACTCACATGTTCTTCCAATCTGCTACAATATTGGAAAAAATATATTTAAAAGCCGTCCTATAACTATCAATTTCACCCCTCGTATGTAGACAGTTTCTAAAAGAAATACGCTTTCACCTAGCAACTTCGCGATTAACTTACCATTCAATATTTAATACTCACACTTGCTTATATATAATGGTTCAACTTTCTTTCCACTATCATAATCTTATTTTTAAGTTTCCAGTTTTGTCCTAGTTGGTAAGGGCATTGTCCAAGTCCCATCTCCCAACATTTGTCGGGGCAAAAACTATAACTTTGTAGAACATTGGTACCCAAGCTAAAAAAATTCATGGTACGACTTAAATAGAGAAGTCTTTGGGAAACCTAATAGGTAAGAAATTGAAAAGAATCGAATAAGAAACATTTTCAATTTCATTGAGGTATGAAATTACAAAATATGGAAACTCAATCCAATAGATTACAAAAAGGCTCTCCAATTGGATAAAAGAGAATCCTTTCATGTTTGGGTTTTCGGCTTTCTGGTTTGCTGAATGAACTCTCATTTCTTTATACTCTACCAGATTCCTTAAAAGTTTCACCTGGACAAGCACATTCTTTTCTCTGATATTATTAGGATTGATCACATTTTTGCTTTTCATCGTAGCATGCCTTAATATGATCAGTAAATCAATAAATGTGGAATATATGTTTCAGGTACCACATAACCTTTAGATTAACAGAAAAAAGCGATGTTTATAGCTTTGGAGTTGTTTTGCTAGAAATCGTCACTGGTAGACCTGTCTTGACGAGAACAGAGGAAAGGTGTCACATAATTCAATGGGTTGATTACATGATCCATGAAGGGGATATTAACTCAATAATTGACCCTAATTTGAGAGAAGATTGTAATTCTAACTCTGCCTGGAGAATGGTGGACATAGCAATGTCTTGCGTTTCTAAGAGCCTGCATCAAGACCAACAATGATTCAGGTTGTGAATGAACTCAGAGAGTGTCAGAACTTCCAATCGAATCAGATTGAGTTAGAGCCTCATTTAAATGCCGAAACCCCTATATCCACCGGCGTTGCATCCATGCCAAGTGCACGGTAGTTTATTTATGGTCTATGGAACGCGTGTTATGTTTTCATAATCCATTTGAACATTACAAGAGTTCTTATACCTACTCTCTCTGTCCAACAAAGCTGGTTTCCATTTTTTCATAATCCATTTGAACATTTATGTTGATTTATGTGATTTGTCTTCTAGATTTTCATGTAATCTAAACACCTTATTTACTCACAAGTAATTATCATCCAATGCCTCATTTGCTTATTAGAATAAAAAAATTTGTGAGATGAAAGCAAGACTAGAAGTTATTTTGGAAGCACAACCACAATGAGGCATATTGTATCTGTCATTGATTTTGTTTACTGAACATGAGATCCAAGAATCCTGGGAATGGGTATGATATTAAAAGAACAAGTTGAAAAAAAGTTTGATCTAAGAATTTTGAGAATAAAAAAGGCACTCCTTGTTCTTTAAGAGGAAACAGTATTCTTTACACTCTTGTGAAATTATGAATCATCTTAGACTATGGAACAATGTGCCGACTGGCTAATATTTTTATTCACGTGGATATTTGTCATGAAAGGAATTTGGGTCGACTTTCTTATGTTTCAAGAAAAAAAATGGAAATTTTCGCTATATAAAAGACCGAATGTGTAAGATGTTTAAGGTCAGAAAGAATGGCTTTTTTCATACGATAGTTGGTTTCACTGACCCAAGACTTTGTTTGATGAATTAAAATGCATTAGCGTCTAATTTTGATACTATTCTGCAAAAAGGAAGGAAGCTACATGGGTTGAATTGGGACTGGGAGAGACTTTAGTTTGACTAGGAGTGAAGGCAGAGTGAAGATGTACTAGGCTCCGAAACTTTCACTGTTTTTGGCAAAACAATGTTAGCATATCCTAAAATATCCTTCTTCCCTTCTATCGAAAATTTATAAATCTATGAATTTTAACAAGTGGCGGGTGTTCTTACATGGATGCCTGTCTTGGGTGAAATGCACCATATAAATGGAATCTGTCGTCTAAGAAATTTCAAACGGGTAATGGAGAACGACTACTCATCTAAACTGGTAAATGCCTTCCACGCAATCGCAGGTTGAAAGTGACGCCTCTTCCTCTACTTGCTTAGGATAGTCCAATTTCCTCTCTACTTTCTGCACTAAGAGCTTGGAATTTGCAATAGATTCGGGAATTTTTAGTGACTATGATGCTAATGGCGTTTTTGAGCATTCCTCTTAGTCACGCCCATTACTTTAGATAAATTAATATGGTGGAACAGCTAAATAGTGGAACTTTCAATGGAACTCCGGGATTCCAACTAGAGAGAGTTTTCCATGACATTCTTCCTACAATGGTTAATCTTTCTCTCAAATTTTCAAAAATGATTTCGTCACATCCATAACACAAATGGTGCACTCGCGTTATTGAAATTAACTTATATGTATGTATCTTGAAAATATATATATTGTTGAACGAATGGTATTTTACTCATCAACGTGACCTGCCATGTTTTGCCTATTAAGGTGGTCCATGAGTTTTGTTCCTTCACATCGTGTTCCAGAACTAACGGGACATTCTTAAGCAACTCTTAAGAGAGCAATGCTGTTCGAATGACTACAAATCAACTTTACCCACAAAATCTTTGTTTTCTAAAATTTCAGATTTTTCTGACTCTAAATCAATTTTATATTAGAATTCGGTCTGATTCTTACAAAGTCTCAATATTTGGTTCTTGTATAACGAGATAGTTTGTGAATCCAATCTATCCTAAGAGACAATTACTCTTAATATTGGGGTACTAAAAGAAGTAAAATTGTCTAAAGGAGAAGATGTCTTCCAATTGGGTCTGACTCTTTCTTTTGACTACAATTCTATTTTCCGTCTTTAATATTTTACTTCCTTGACTGTCTAAATGCCTCGACGTGTCATTCTAATGATATCAACTGAAAACAACTTTCACGAGTGGCTGGTATGTTTTTAGGATGGGCTGCAAATTACACTGAGGCAACAAAGGGTTTGTTTAAAGTTAATATCGGTTCTGCCTTCTGCGGAAATCTGCAACAATGCAGCCTTTGGTGTGGTCATTTGGGAAAACAGTTGCAATTATGGCTAAATTTTCCCATCATATTTAAACGTCCAGGTGGCTAAAGCAATGGCTATAAGGGTTGGTTTGGTCAGTTTAGTTAGAACTCTACTTATAGCAATGATGATGGTCATTCACCCAATTCGACTCTGAACCTGGTTTACCAGGTGTGACTGGTCTGCTTGTTAATAAATCTGAAATTTTTACCTTATTCAAGACAGCTAAGCTTCGGGTCCGGGAGCAAGCATCTAAATTTGCTTACATTCTTAGAACGGCAAATCAGGCAGCTTAGGTACTCAACTTGTACTTAATAATTTTAATTTCGAGGTTTGAATTGGAAACAAAGCTTTGTAGTTACCTAATGTAATAAGGAGTGAATTCATTAATCTGTGTGATTACTGAATAAAAGTTTTTGTTGCTTGGTTAAAAGGAGGGGGAAAGGCTATAGGGTTTTGCCTCAGTGACTTTCCTTTTAGTCGCCTGAGTGATGACATCACTCAGAGGCATTCTGATAGGCTTCTGCCATCAATCGAGAAGCCGCTTGAGTGATGGCTTTTGTCATCACTCGTGCAAAGAGTACTCTTAAACAATGTTCTCGACGGAGACTATATCAGACAAAATTCAACAAGAAACACATAAATCTTACCTCTAAAGAATGCAGACAGATCGGTTACCCTGTTCAAAGCAAAATCAACCGCCAACCTCATGTTTTAACAGAAATCTGAGGATAAAATGACAATAGGAAAGTAAGACGCGGATGTTCGAAAGAAAACCTTTGGCAAACGCCAAATTCAGAATGAGGATCATTATCCGGTGAACCAAGAACCAAAATTGAGGAAGAACATAAATAAGAAGCTTAAATTACTTGCAGCTGATACGGATAGAAAGAGAGAAACGGTTAAGGTCGATGAAACTCGCCCTAGGGTTGCCTGCAGCTATCGACCATTAAGGAAGCAAAATCAGCCACCATCCTCTCGTTTTGGCAGAAATCTGAGGATAAAATGAAAAGACTAAAGTAAGAACTAAGATGCGAGTGATTTGAAAAGAACCTTTGGCCAACGCCAAATTCAGAATGAAGAACATTATCCAGTGAACCAAGAACCAAAATGAAGTGCAAGAAAATGAGGAAGAAGATGAAGAAAAACTTGTCATGCTTGCAGCTGATACCCGAGAGAGACAGCGCGCGCGGGTAAACGTAAAGAAGATGAAATTCACCCTAGGGTTACGTGCAGCTACCAACCATTAAGAAGAAGGCTTTGAACTTTAAAAGACTAAAATATCCTTAATCTACATTTTAGTTTTACTAATTAAATGGCTGCGACCAATTTTAGGAAAGAAAAACAAGTTAAGCTTTCGTGTAAATAGCCTTTAGCAAAATGGAATTATAAAAATAGGAGAAAAGGAATATATAATATTTTATATAGTATTTGATTTAAAATTTTATAAAATTAACATAAATTGCAAACTTTTTACGATTACTTGATACCAGTGATAACTCGAACGAAAAAAAAACAAAAAAAAAAAACAAAAAAACTTGATACCAGTGATAATATTTTTAAAAAATAAAAAATAGTAACATATTTTTTTCCTGAGAAAAATAGTTATTCTTTTATAAATATATATTTATTTTATGTCATTTAGTATAATTTTAATTTTTGATAAAGTTTAAGAAGCTGCATGCTATAAATAAATATAAAGATAAAATTTAACAATCTAATTTTAAAATTTTACTTTTACCTAACTTTTAATATAATTTTGCGAAACATGATGCAGACTGTAGACTGTAGATATAATTTTTGTTTTTCTTTTGAAAATTGAATATTATGGGTTGGAAATTTCACCCTTCAATTTTTTTATCAGTAATATATTCATTAATCGGGATTCTGCTTGATAGATACTCATAGCTTAATAGTTATAAAGTGGTATTATAACACCAAAGCTATATAATTTTATTGATGGACTTAATTTTACTTTCTAAACTTGTTATATACATGTACTAAAAAAACAAAACTTGTAATATTATAATATTTAAATACAGAAATTTAGGTAAGTTAGATGAAAATCATTAGATCGTAAATAAATTTTTCATTAAACTAAACTAAGAAGCGGTTTTTCCCTCTCTATATTTTTTTTCCTATTAAATTACAAAATATATCCCTAAACTTTTATCTTTGTATAAAAAATATTTCTATCCTTTCAAAAGTTTCAATACTACCCCCGGTCTTTCATAAACGTTTCAAAATATCCTTTAAACAAACATCCGTTAATATTTTGAATGAAAATAGTTAACGTGGAAGAATCTAAAACGACGCGAATCTTAACGTGGGAGCTTGCCTAGCTTAAGTATGAAAATAGATGAAATGTGAGAGAAACTATGTAAAAGGCGATTAGGGCAAAGATTGGGTAGACAATGAAATAGCAAACTCTCCCGACAATGGGACCGAGTAATAAGACTTTTAGAGCAATTTTTTTTAGTACAACAAATTGGGGGTATGGAGTTTGAACTCTGACCTCGAGGGAAGGGTAACTGTCAATCACCGTTGAACTATACTTATGTTAGTAAATTGGGATGTTTATTATCACATTAATCGTCACATCGTTATAGATTATGCCAAGTCAACTTTCTATTAAAAATATTAATGGATGTTTGTTCAAAATGTATTTTTCAAATGTTTATGTAAGCTAAGATAAAGAGTAATATTGAAATTTTTGAAACAAATAAGAGAATTTTTTTAACTAATAGTAAAGCTAAGGGGTAACTAATAAGGGGTATTTGTATGTAATTTGTATGTAATTTAATATTTTTTTTCTTTATTATTTTTGTTATTATTATTATTATTTTGCTCCACCATCCCGATTAAGTTTTACTAAATACATATTGAATATTTTTTTAAATTGATATTCATTTTTTAAATTTATTATCCACCGTATATTCAAAAACATATATTCAAAAACACTAAAAATTAAAAACAATCTTTTTCAATAAAGTTTTCATAATGTCAATTAAACGCACCCTAAACTTTCTAACACCAAAACTATAGAAATACAAGCTTGTTGAAGAGGTTGTGAGTTTGAATCCCCTCCCCAACGGGTACTCAAAAAAAATTATTAATATCTGGCCCAAAATACCCCCAATTACCCAAATGAAAAAAACAAAAAAGATTACGTTAAACCCCACAGCCATATGACCAGGGGCATAGACCATGTGCTCGCTTAGGTTCAATAAAGGAGACAGGACCACTCATTGGGCTCCCAATTCTCTCAATTTCAATGTTTCCTTTCCTGAGAAGGAAATATATATATATATCATGATTTTAAATATTCGTCAAGACGTCGACATTTCCATCGACATATCCATGTTTTCATGGGTTCGACATCGACATTTCCATCATACTAAAAGAAAATCTACAAAATATGAAAAATATCAACAAAATGTCACTAATATATACATAATATTAAGATTAATTATTTTTGACTAATTTAGAAATAGGAAAATGTTTATTTGTTCATTTAAATATTTTTTACAATTTTTTTTATTTAACTTCTACAGAAATATCCATCTATATCAACATTTTATCGATATTTCCATAAAATTGAGACATCAACATTTTCATCGACATCGATACTTAAAACCTTGATATATATTCATCAATACATCGAAACTTCATGTCTCTATCCATCCTGGGTATAACTTAACTCGACCAAAAATGACTTACACACAATACTATCTCTCTCTTCCCAAAAGCTTCACGGGGACTATTTTTATGATGGAAGACCACCACTCACAAGAGTTTACTGCATATGGCTCCGTAGAGTAAAAACTTGATCCCAACAAATAGAAGATGATCAGTTACGTGCAATATAGGGATTGACATACTTTTGAGAAGAATATAGAATAGTAAATATAAGATCCAGCATTCAGAACACGACGATCATTTAGAAATTCACAAATTAGAGATGTATTATATTCTTTCCCATTACTTTTCATACCATACCCAACCTGTTTTCAGCTAAGAGGTTGAAGATTTAAATCTCCTCCGAACTCTGTGTTATTAAACTCAAAATAAGATGATAACAATATTAATAACTATTCTATATGAATCATTAAAAAAAATTGGCTTAATTCTATAAGTTGTAATTAATTATTTTATTGGATAAAAATTAATCAATTAAAAACATGATAATTAAAAGTTCAATTTATCTTATAACTCTCATGGTTTTTTTTATACGTCCTTGGTCACTGTTCTATTGACCATCTAAGTTTATAACATATAAGTTTATGATAATACCTTTCAATTAGTTTTCAATTACATGTACGTTTTTTTTCCCTATCATATTGAATATTTCAATATTGGATTATATTATTTCTTAATTTTTTTAGAGACTAAATTGTCCGAAAACAGAAAAAAAAAAAAAAAGTTTACACAAAGCATTAGCAAAAAAATAATATATACTAGCTAGGGAAGTCTTTGTAATTATTCTTAACAATAAACTCAATATTTTGATTGATATAAATAAGAGAATTAGGGTTTTAGAGAGGAAAATAAGCACTTGTGGGAAAAGCACTTGTGGAGTTGAAAGAAAAAGAAGTGCAATTTGAGAGACAATCAAGAGAGCCAAGTTTGTAGCTTAAGTCTTCCATTGCTTTGACCTGTTCCCTAAGGAACTTGAGGTAACTTGCAGCCTCATCAAGCATGGAGGCAGTGTCCATCTTGCTCCCACCCGGAACCAACCTCTGCAAAACCCTAATTTTCTCGCTTATTTTCTCCCTCCGTTTTCTCGCCGCCACGGTCTGCGGCTCCTTCGACGTTTTCACGTTCCTCCTCCTCTTCTTCTCCACTGTCTCCAACCCTAAGTTCACCGGTCTGAATGCTGCTGCATGATACATCATTGCCTTCATCCGTGCCATGCCTGCCTCTCGACCAGCTGGCTCGACGTCGTTGTTGTTCGAAGAAGACGGGGATGGAGATGAATTTGATGGCTGTTGGAAGCCATTGTAATTGGCTGAGCTTGGTTGTTTCTCTGAGATGGGATTTTGTTGTTTTGGTTTTGGGTTCTCAAAAATGTCCCAAGATCCACTCTCTGGTGCAGTTCTTCCTACATATCAATACCTTTGTAAGTTATTCCATATATGGTAACATAAGTCTAATACTACGTCGATTAGAGTAACAAATTTATGTTTTCAATAAATATCTATTATCTTTTCTGTTTAATAAAATAAAGATAATATCCACGTAAAAAAAAAGTATTATGAAATGATAAGATAGGAAATATTTTTATAAGATAGTTTTCTCTTTTTTTTTTCTTTAGTACATATATAATATAAGATGGTTAAAAATAAGTACGAAGATATATCTATATTTTAATTCTTATAATAGGTTACATCTCATATACTTTTATAAATACAACGATCGTTAAACATTTTTATTAAAAAAAATATCTCATAACAAATAACTTTTTATATTTAAATATTTGAGAAGTATGAAGGTTTAGAACCACCGAGGTGTCAAATAATTGGTATACATGAAATTGTTTTTTTTAGTCCAGAAAAGTAGTACATATTAAGGTGGAAAGAAATTCGAACCTGTGATATTTTAGTCGAAGATTATGTCGTAAATAATTGAGTTTAACTCAAGTTGCCTAGCATTGCATTGTCTAAACCATCAGCATGAATATTGAAAAATCCATTACTACAATATTTTTAATGCTGATCTATATTATTATTAAAAAAGATTCTTTTAATTGAAGTGTCCCTATATGTTTTCTTCTTAATTAAATCAAGATGTCCAAACCCAAAAGACGTTGAAAAAATGGATAAGAAGAATTAAATGTGAACGAGTTCAACAAATTCTAACCTTTGTCATTTTCAAGCTCTTCCAACAAAAGTCCACCGGAGCTAGCTCCGGCCGGCCAGGAATTTCCCCGGTCACATAAAAGCTTGAGATCCACCACTCCGGCTGGTTTCCGAAGCGCCATCGAACCCATGTCCGATGCCGAAGTATTAATCTCCGGCAACCCCAATATTTCTGCAACTGTTTGAAGCTCCTTTAATGGCGGACTCGAACAACAACTCGGGTCCGAGATGAATAAGTTTTCTTCACAACCGTCATCGTCTCCTCCGCCGCTCCATGAGCCATTCCAAAGCAAATCATCCATGGTTTTCAGCTTCTTCTTCTGAGTTTGGGAAGTTGAAGTTTGAAGAGAAGCTAAATGGAGAGAATAGTTTTTTCTTTGTCACTTTGGTGGGGGTGGAAGAACTTATATATATGAAAATGGGGAGTATTTCTCATCCTACATTAATTATGATAATGATGAATTGTCATTTCGTTTTCTTTCCTCCAAAAATTATTCAATATACGATGTGACAGACTATTTATTTGGACCAAGCAATACTAAGTCTTACCAAATCAGCATCAACCTCACTTCTACCAAATTTGGAATGGAATATTTATTTATTAACGGTTTGTAGGTTAACGCGCGCTTTTAGTTTTTTGTTTCTTTATTTTTAATAAAGAAAAACAGAATCGCATGACCTAACACCATAAATTCATAAATTCAAACACCATAAATTCATAAATTCAAAGATGATCAAATAATATTTATATTTATATATTATAACAAATTGGAAACATAAAACTTGTTTGGATTGTTTCAAAATTTTCCATACAATTTTGATAATGTTTTTAAAAAATAAAAACCAATAAACATAATTAGTGTCGTAAAATACTTAAGTTTCTTAAAGTTTCTTAATAAAATTTAAAAATGACAATATTGTCAAATGGGCTCTAAAAATATTTTATAAATAAAAAAAATTATTATTTTTATTTTCATAAGAAGTTGTCAAATTTTTAGTGGCAATCAATTGAAAGATGGATGTTGATATATCGATAAATACTAATTTAAGTATTATTTTTGTTTGATAATCCGAGTAATTTCATGATTCCCTCTCAACATCAATAAGTAAGGATGTCTATACTTATATAGATGGTCCTACTTATTGATGTCACATTGATATTACATATAAAAATATTTTTATAATATACGCGTATTTGTCAACTACTTTAATATTGAGTAAAATGTTAAATATGTATGATATTGAGGAAGAACTCTCAATATATATTTTATAAGTTCAAACACTAATGTTGTCTCCCAAATTTTATACTTGCTTCACTTTAATCTCTCTAAATTTTAAAAAATCTTTAGTTTTAGTTCCTAAATTATATGCATTAAAAATTAAAAATTAAAAAACTCAAAGTGAGCATAGCTCCACGGTAATTGACATGAAGGTGTGAGTTCGATCCCCAACCCACGTGTTGTACTTAAAAAACAAAAATAATAAAAGATTAAAAAAACTATTTTTGTTAGTTTTTGATTAAGCTATTTATTTTTTTGGAACTTATGAGAATTATTGTATGTATATAGCTTCCACACCTACATGTCGGGGTAGATATTGCCCATGAGATAAATGAACAAACTATGAACATTCATCAAGTTCCTCCTAAATGATTTACCAAAATAATTAACGGTAGTGATTAAAACAATAATATCAATTTATCTATACTTAAAATAATTAAGTGTGGTGATCAAAATAATATTATCAATTTATCTATACTATTAAAGTACGAGACTTAGAATCAAATAATAATATTATCTATATACCAAGTACTAGAATAAAATCAAATGTTCAAAAATTTATAAACTAAAATAAATATATATTTCTACCTATAACAAGAAAGTAGTTTAAGAAAAACACACAAAATGGTTTCAACATTTAGGACTTGAGCTGAAATAAACACAAAGTTGAAAAATAAAACTTAAATTTTGAGTTTTTTAATTATTATTAAAAAATATACTTATATAAATAACATAAAATAAATCTGTATTTCTAAATTTTATAAAAATAGCATCATTCAAATTAGACTCAAATCTAATATATAAAATATATGTTATCTTTTTTCTCCTTCTTTATCTTTTGGCTATGTCAACCTTTTTTTTTTTTTTCAAATATATCATTCATAATCAATTCAATCATCACATCACAACAAAAGAACAAAAGAAGGAAAAAAAAACCAAAAAAAGAAACCTAAAAAATCAACTATATGAGACTAAGACATCGCATGATTGACCGAGTCGGTGCTTAATTTGACTGCGTCAAAACATTTTATTAGCTGATTTAAATTATTTCTTTAGTATGATAGTATTTTAAAGTCAACTTTTACTTAATAGTCTGATGATTTAGAACCTTCAAATTTAAATTCAATCACTCAATTAAATATAAGCTGTCGAAGAAAAACATATCTAAAATGTGCATGTCGGAATTTAAGATTAACAACTGTTTGAAAAAATAAAAAATAGCAGTAATATTTTTAAATAATTAACTTTTAAAAATTATTATAGCAATCCGCGTAATTTGCAAAAATGATCGATCTTTAACGGAATAATTTGTAATTCTAATAAACCGAATTGGTTTAAGTTAAATTATAGATTTAATTTTTTTTTTTTTGGCATTTTAGTCGATCTTATTAACTAGAATGAAAGCTTTGAAGAAGATAATGTGAAAATAAAATATTTTACCCACAATGAAATATATACAATGTGTTTCTTAATTAAATAATTACACCACGTAGAATACCCTGCTAATAACAACTTACGCTTGTTAACAAAATTAATCATAACAGGTGTAACAAGATTTAACAGCTTAATATTCAACTCAATCTAAAACTAATTGGAAAAAAAATAAAATTTGATACATCTTAATAGATCTCGTAATTAAAATAATAATAGTAATAATAATATAGAACTTTAGAGTTACAATTATATTTAATTAGTGTTATTAATATTGTTTATATGTTTGTCACATTATGGTTTTTTCTTTTTTTTTTTTTAAATAATTGTATCAGTCCATTTTAGCGATATGAAATAGACAAATGACATGTGTCATGTTAATATTTTATAATAAAATTATCAGAAAAAACTAAACATTAATTAATTTATTTTTTTCTTCATAAATTATTTTTTTTATTTTTGTTACGAATGATTTAACTCAAGGTTTATACGGTGTGAGTTTGTAAAGTGTTGAGGATGGTTTTTGCCTATAAGGATAGCTTAGGTGGCTTGGAGTCTCAATAAATGTCCTTGAAGTCTTTGGTTCAAGTCACATAAATCGCAACTCCACCCTTGTCGATTCGATCGGATGGAATAATAATTACAAGAGTAGAAATTTTAATTTTAATTTTAGAGATAGATTTTGTACTGATTAAATTAATAATGAACTAAAAATATATAGAGTATAATTTGCATAAATAATCGGTGAAAAACCTGTGAATAGAGAGATAAAGGGGTGCCCTATGAGAAGACAAAGGGGGCCCTATTAGATAATATACAGTGAATCTGTACACCCAACTTTAAACTTCTCTAGGACTTTGTATCCCAAAGAAACAAGCCAAAAAAATCAACGTTGCCCCTTGGATCCTTGCCTTTTTCTTTTTCCAAGGGTTTTTTTTTTCTTTTTTCCAGCACGATAAAATGTTCTCGAGAGTTTGATCATTGTTGTTTATTTGTTTTAAACCTCATTATATTGTATATCAGAGCCAATCCATTAGTTCATACTATTTCATCGATATTCTCTATATTTCTTTAATGTTATTTTATATGAGTGGATTATTGATTAGATAAAATATTTCCCAGAATCTAATCACAATTATATGTCTCTTATAAATCTTATCATATATCATATATAAAATTCAGAAAACAAGTGTGAACTAATCTATCAATGACTTTTTCACTTCCAAAAGATTGTTTTTCGTTAAAAAATAATAATAAAATTATACATAATACACTTCAAAAACGTAATCATATACGAATTACATTTATATTTGTAATAATATTCTTCTACGTATACCATAAACTAAAATTCTACTCATACTAAAATTTTTCTTGTTAGACATAGTTTGAAACGTAAAAAATTAAGAAATGGACAAAGTACCCTCTTAAATTGAAGGGGGAAATCACCCAAAAAAAATCAGATCACATTTTAGTTCAACAAATATAATGAATATATTTTTCTCTAATTTTATTTAGGATATCATTAAAATAAATGGTAAATGTTTTATCTTTGAATTATACATTAAGTCAAAAGAGTTTTTTTTAGTTCAATTATGTGAGTGTGAGAATTTAAGGGTTGGTTCGGTAATGTTTCCATTTTTTTTTATTGTTTTTAGTTTTACAGAGAAATTTTTTATGTTTATTGTTTCTCATATTTTTAGAAACATTCTTAAAATTGTACAGAAAATTTGAAAAAAAAAATTATTGTTTCTTGTTTCTAATAAAATCAAATTTTCTTTTTTTCAATAAAAAAAATGAAGAACAAGAAATGTAATTATGTTTTTTTAATTAAAAATAGGGAAAAAAAAAAAGAAACTAAACTTCACCGAGCCTAAACAATTTTTATAGTAATTATATGGTATCTAATTATCAGTAATTGAATGATAAAAAGTATAATTTTATAAAAATATTTATTTGATTTAATTGAATGGATAATTTTGTTAAAGAAAATGGAGATAGGAAGAAAATTAGGGAGTTGGGCACCTGCACAAGTTCCAACTCAATCGAATGTTTGGCTCACACGTGAACACGACGATTGTAATCCAATGTGGCCTCCTATGATTGGTGCAAGGCCCTATCCGGTGACGTTTAGCCACGTGGTACACACGGTCCTCAATGGAATTTAAATTTGATATGCTTATCAATTTGCAGAGTTTACCACTTTATAAGCTATATAAATTAAAAAAATTTAATTTATGTATTGTCCTGCACACTAATTCTTTTAATATACGGTTTTATAAATTAAATATACATTTTAAAAAAAAAAAATTTGATTTAGGTAATCGAGATAGTTCAGAAATTTTTAACGTGGATGATAACATTACTCCATTACAATTTTGCCATAAATTGATATTTCTTTTCCGTATCAATGTCGTGTTGTTGGAGTCGTTCTTGAATGCGGGGAGGGAAAAAACCTGACTACACACCTCGCAGGACTCAAATAAGGGAGGAGAGTATTTCGATTCGACTACTAACTCACTACACCACCACCCGCCAATGGTCAACTTTGATACATTTTAGTCTATATAATTTTAAAATGGTTGATTTGGTCCATATACCTTTCAAAAAAGTGACCATTTAATATTTGTATTTTTGACTTTTATTCATTTGTATCCGTATACTTTTACCATATTCATTCTTGTCCATATATTTTTTTAAAATGACCATGTTAATTACTGGTTGCAAAATCTAAACACAAATCCTATACACAAAAGAAACCTTTTAATACAAAATAATGACTACATCTCCGCAAATTGACAGTTATGTTTTGTTAAAATTATGATTTTAAAAAACAAGATAAAAAAAATGAATGAACCACAATGAAAGTTTTTTAAAGTAGATGGACAAATCCAATATGCATAATTAAACCTCTACTCTTTCTCTTCACGTTAGAGGTTCAACCTCATATACTCAGCAATTTATTGTACTAAGAAAAATTGATTTAAAAGTTGATTGGACAAAAATAATATAATAGGTAAACCTAATAAAAACTATACAAAGACAAAGATTCATTAAATTCCCGCGTAAAATTGATTTGTCTTATTGTCGATGTCAACGTCGACATTATCGAACATAGCTCAAATGGTTAAGGCACCTATCTCTGACCTGGTCATGAGTTCGAACCCCACCCCGACAATGTTATACTAAAAAAAAAACGTCGACATTATCAATGAGACAGATTCAAGGAGGCCCAATCCACCAAGTCAAAAACTTTATTGTGAGCTGGCCCACGATGGTTACGTGCTGACTTCGGTGGCGAAAACAACGGTGGATCGACATGTCGGATGTCGGGACTACCGACCAAATTGACCACCGACTGAAGAATTCGACGCTCCCACTAGACGACAAACAAAAGTTTCCCTCGCTTTAAAATCATACATTGAATCTACAAAACTCGGGTCGTATTCTGAGCCCTAGGCCCAACTCAACCCAATAGGGGTTAAATGACTCCCACAGCTTTCCAGGACCACTTGCTTGATCCCCAGGCCCATTTTTATTTTTCTTAATTAAATTATAAAGGATAAATTAAAAAAAATTTACCCCAATATTTTGCCATTTAATTTAAAAAATATTCTATCCTTTCAAAAATTTGCTCAATTGTTCATATTTCTAAAATACCTATTAGTTAATATTTTGAACGAAAAATTGATGTCACAGTATCTTGAACGACGTGTCAATTAATATCGAAACTTTCCTTAAATTAATTTTGAAAAGAGAGGACATTCGGAAGAAGCTTCTCTTCAAAAGGGGATTAGAGCAAAATTAAGACTTACATGTCATATCAACTAATTGGCACGTTATTCCAAATTTTGCCACCACAACTTTTTGTTCAAATAATTGAAACAAATAGCAAAGTTGAGTATAATTTAGTCTTTTTTTATTTTTTATTTTCCAAGTTGTGTAATTTGGCCAGAAAGTTCAGAGATTAAACTTTAATAATAAAATCAAGTTTGCTAATATATATATATATTTCTATAATTACCTTGAAATCTAAATTGTTTTTTAGAAAATAAAAACTATTGTTTCTTTTAATTTTTAAATTTTGAGTGGCATTTAAAATTTTTTTTATAAAATAGAAAAAGCAACCTAAATTCAGAAAAGAAATATAAAAAACAAAATTTTTATCAAAATGAATCTTAAATTCATTAAATCTATGTCACTATCATCCCATAAAGTTAACTCCTTCATGTTACATGTTTTTTAGTTTTAACTGTTGTCGGGTCACGTTTGTTTTTGTTGCCTCTAGAGTTTGTGTTTAGGACAAATATATTTTGTTTTTCGTCCTGTTTTGATTTATTTTTTCAGTTTTCAAATAAATAAAAAAATCATGTCGTTTTCTATTCTTATGTTTCTATTCCTTAAGATTGGAAAAAACATTGTTAAATAAGCTCATTTATCAGAAATTGAAAATTCTAACCGTTTGAAATATTCCGATAATAGGATTTTTAAGTGTATTATTTATAAATTTTTTAATAAATATTACTAATGTTCATGGATCTGCTCACGAGGTTTTTAAGGAGGAGAGACTCGAACTTATAAACTTGTTTTGTATTTAAGTATGTAATGTTATAATCTCTAATGTATTGTCCTCTAATTAATTCTCTCGGGTATGAGGTATGAATTTGATTTGAGGGCTGAAGAGCTTATTTCTCGAATCAGTAGTTTGACGTCTTGCTTGTTGAAAGATCTTTGAAATCTTCAGTTTGTAGCTTGATGAAGAATTTGGCTTGTTTGGAGAAATTCACAGCTTGATGAAGTCTTCGGCTCGTTGCTTGATGAAGTTTTCGACTTGCTTGGTGAAATTCGCAGCTTAATGAAGTTTGCAGTTTGATGAAATCTTCAGTTCATGGCTTGACGAAGTTCTTCGACTTGTTGTTCTTAAGCTATATAGCTTAAAGTTCTTCGGTTTGTAACCTCTGAAATTTTTCAACTTGTAGCTTCTGAAGTTTTTCAATTTGTAGCGTGTGAAGTTCTTCAACTTGTAGTTTGTGAATGACTCTAAATGATTGGAGATGATTCTGAATGCTCTGATAGTTATGGAACTTCAATTTTTCTCAATCTTTCTAGAGGTAAATTTATAGAGTTTGGGTGGATATTATATGGGTCATGGACTTACTGGATTCGGGTTCAATCTCTTTATGGGTTGGGTCCAATTAGTTAGTATCATTGAATGACCACAAGAGAGATACATTTTAAAATTAATTTAAGACACATGTAATTTTATGATTTTTCCTAAATATAATTTAAAATTGTGAGGTGACATTTATAAATGGACCAAAATTTCTCCTTCCATCCAACACCATCAAAATTTTGAAAAAGTTGCAATAAATAACATTTTTAGCGCTGGCAAAAAGTTGCAAAATAATTAATAATTTTAAGAAATGGTAAAATTTAGGGGCTCAACCCACGACAAGAAAGAAAAAAGATCCAATATATCCCCAATAATCACGAAATGCAAATAATAATATACGTGACATATTCCTTCTTCGGTATACCATTTATGTATGAAAATATAGAATGGTAAAATCAGAATAATTAAAAAACAAAAAATGATAGTTTAAATATTTTATCATGTTTACAAAGCTAAAGAATCATTGATATATTTGTAAATATGACAAAAATTTTAGTTATTCATTACAAATTCTCTAACATATTTAGACATACAAAATTATTTAGGTGAATATTTTTTTTCTTGAAACTGTAAATTTTCCAAGTTAGTAAACTAAAATAATGTTAGGAGAGAAGAAAGGTAAATTACTTATAAACAAATTTTATACATAATCAATATAAATATAGTTGAACAGTATTAAAACTATTCTTATTTTAAAGTTAGAGGTTCCAACTTCCATATCCTCAATTTATTATATTAAAAAAGAAGAAATTTATACACAAATATTAAATGGAACTAAAATTTTAGATTCCAATTTTCACAGGTCAAAGTTAAGGTACTAATTATTAATTATTAATGCCTAACTCAAGTCGGCAAAAGATAGCAAAACCCAAAGTCCAAAGTCAAGGATGATAGCAAATAAAAACCTCATTATGAAATCTCTCAAAACTTATAGAATAATTATAGATAATTGAGAGCGACTACACAATTTTTCAACTATTATAATAATTATATGAGAAGTCGTCATATGTTATATATAACTTTTAGTAAGTGTATTATTTTTAAATAGATATTTCACAAACCTTTATATTTGTAAAAAGTTTGGAATATATAACCATTATGATTTTTTGGTTTCTTCTCAAATTACCCCTCTATTTTATTAGGCTATGTTTTTTTTTTCTTTGTTGCTTAGGAATTTCAAGCATATTACAATGTATTAATGTTTGAGAATATGATTGGAAATATTCCCAAATTACCCCTACCTTTTAAATAATCTAATTTATGATATGCAATAAGATAAATATTTATATGTTTGATTTAATTTGCAACATATTATACCACCAACAAACCAACACGTCCTTTATTCTTACTCTAGAAGGCATCCAATTATGTTTAAATAATTACAATAATAGCAATAATAATATTGATGATAGTAATAATTATTACTACTACTATTATTATATTGTTATTGGTATTAAATGATTTGTTTTTATTTTTTCTTGATCCTACTAAAGACTCGTTTGGTAATATTTACGTTTTTTATTTTCAACTTTCTTAAAGAATTTAAGTATTTTGTAATTAATTATGTTTCTTTTTTTCCTGTAATAGAAATTTTGGAAACAACCAAAATAAGTTTCTTCATTCTTGTTCCTTTTTCAGATTTGTTCCAAAATATAAATAAAAATAGTGTTTATCATACTTGAATTCATAGATATTGAGGTTTAACAAAGAAGCATTAAAAAAAATCATTACCAAACGACCTTAAATGATTTTATTTAAATTCAAATAAACTGGCCTGGTACAAGAAGTCCACCCTTTCTAATTCTTGGGCCAAAATACATAAACCAGTTAATCTAACATTTTTGGCCCTTGTAGGTTTGATCTTCACTTTTAGAATAGTTGAACTCAATTTTTTTATCTCTATAATTTTAAAAATATAATAATTAAGTCTATGTTTTTTTTAACATTTACTGTTTGAATCAATGTTTCCAAAAGATGAAAATAATGCGTATTATAATCAAGAAGAAATCAACTCACCGGATACTTACTAATGTTGAAGAATTTCATCTTCATGTTATATTTTTAAAAACATAGAAATTTATGGGTTTTTTTATAAAAGAAAAAGAATACAAATTAAAACAATTCAGGGTGAATTAGATTTGCCAGCCGTGTGGGATAAAAATTACCAAAGGTTTGTTTAAAAAATTATTTTGAGAATTGATGAGGTGAGTTATAAAAGTTAATGTATTGTATCGTTATTGAGAGGTCGAAAGACCAATTTTATTTTTTTTTTATTAAACAACTTTTAAGAAACATAAAATTAATTTGAAAAAAGTTTCTACAAGAATCAAAACATTAGTATAATCGAATTATAGAAACTAAAAACATATTTTAAGTTCTAACCTTAATTTTACTTCCATTGGTGCTAGTCCAAACCAGACCATTATTCCCCACAGATCAGTAACTGCTTTCTGTTGGGTATTTTCACTTGTTTTGAAGTCCAACTAAAAAAGATCCGTTTGGTCTTTTAGGATTTTTTTTTTTTTATAAAGTACATGGAACCGCCTTTCTAAAGTTTACACATAGATCAATAAGAGAAAATAGAAAAGAAAAATAAATCTTATGTATACTAGCGCTTTTTACATGATCGAAGGTCGATCTGTGGTCCGATGTGAAATTTTAACAGTGATCGAGGTGAAATTTTGAAACACGAGGGTCTTCAATTTGAACGGTGAGTATTTCTTTTGGTAGTGCCTAAATACAGTGGTAGTTGGTACCATTTCTTAGGTGAGATATTTCTAATTTTCTTGTCCGATTTATTTCCGTATTTGATGAGATTTTTTGTCTTGTGTCTCGTATTTGTTTGAATTATTATTTTTAGTTGCTTGCTATTTCTAGGATAATTGGTCCATAAAATTAAGGATTTATCCGGTCCTTTCTCCCCGGAGCAGTTGACTTCTCAAGCTTGAAAATCCCATTTTTGGGATCAAATTTTGTTTCTCCAAAGTCCAAAGAAACCAAAACCCAATGGATCTGATTTCTGAACTACCAGACCCCATTTTGCAGCACATTCTTTCATTTCTCCCCATCAAAAAAAACAGTTCAAACCACTGTCTTATCCAAAAGATGGAGCCATCTCTGGTCCACCTTCCCATCTTTAGAATTTGACACAAATTTCTTTGAACCCAACTCATCGTCGACCGGTGGATCGACTACGTGTCCGAGAGCGGCGTCCGGGAACTCGAGATCATTGTCACTTAATATATTCTTTAGACATTTCTGCAATTGTATTTGTTAGGAGTGAGACAGGAAATTAGCATGGATATTTTAGTAGTAGCCTATTGATATTTCATCAATGCTATTGATTTATGATAATCAAACTTACAATTACTAATAAAAATTAAAATATTTTAATATATATATTACAATGTTACCCATATAAACATAGTTCAAAGAATAAGATATTTGTTATCATCGAGATGACCTATATTATTTTAACTCATAATTACTAAACTAAAAAAACTACTGTCAATTGGGTTAAAACACCTTTATAGGTTTGACTAAAAGATCATAAATTCAAAATCCCACTTCCACTTGATGTTTATTGGAGGCTATTTATCTCATGTCAAGTGTCAATATCACGTGCAATCTCTGGTTGAATAATAAGATGACTCAATCGCATCTTTCGGGTTGATACAAGTCTTGATAGCTTGGCAAGTTAAACCCGAGTCGGGCTACATGTTACCTTTCGAGCAAACTTTCAATAGGTACGAGTTGACCTTGAAAAGCACCCGCGGACACAAAGATAACAAGAGGATGTTCTTCGACAACATGCCTCATTTTCCGATCGGTCGAAGAGTCGTTGGAGTGTTGTTGGGAGTCCTCACAAAAGCTCATTTTTATAAATAGAGACCTCTGCCTCCTACGCAAGGTATGCGAAACTATTTTTTTTTACAGGATTAGATCGGATTGTGTACTAACTAAAATGTTGGAGTGCTAACTTTGTTTCGCAGGTACTTCGAACTTTGATACTCTACCTCCGAGCTTGATCAAGTTCAATATCAAATAATGATATTGTATTTTAAAAAAAATTGAAATCAATGAATATTTAGAATGATAATAGTTAAAAAGTGTGTTATCCATGGAAAACGAACTATATTCAAATTTGGTAAGAAATTCAATCTTATAACCTGACAGCTCATAAAGTGGCAGATATAAGGTTGTTTTTAAATTTTGTCCAATATAAAATGCACATTTTAGGTTATATAATAACGAAATTAATAATAATTATCATTTAAGCAGTAATTAATTAAATTTGAAACAACAGTCCACAGTACACGGTCCAACGAGGAGATGAATATCGACTGGCCGGCTTCTAGGTTTTCCCACCAGACTTCCCTCTTCTTCTTCTTCTTCTTCTTCTTCTTCTTCTTCTTCTTCTCGGACCTGTCTGAATTTCAATCGGAGGAATGCGATCATGAAACCCCTGCTTTGTAGATTTTGTCGGCACAGCTCCAGATTTCGGGGCACCAACCGATGATACAATACGCGATCACCTTGATCCTCGGAGTTCCGTACGCCATTGGCATTGTACAGCTGATCAGGTAATAGTTTCCTCTGTATTCCGAGTTTGTTCTACTGTTGATGACTCGTGATGTTCTGATGGGGGAAACTGATCTTGATGGTGAGAATTTTTTGTTTTGGAGACGATCTATTTGCGCGGTGGTGGGATTTTGAGTTGAATTTCGTCTGTTGGAAATGGTTTCTTGCAGTTTGACTTTGGTAGACATTGTTGATATTAGTTATAACCGGATTTTCTACCGTAAGATGCGTAGCTTGAAGTTTGGTGTTGGGTTTTAGGTGTAATAGTGAACTGTGGATGATTTTTTTGTTGGATTGTAGGTGAATATGCACTCAAAGTTAGTGGTCATGGAGGACGGCAAGGAATTTAGCACTGTAGTTAAGATAAATCAAACAAGATATCCTACAATGAGGTTTCTTCAGTTTTTCTTGATGTTCATAGTGCTGAGTCTTGGGGTTTCAATTATTAGTATCAATACAATTAGATATTTTGGAGTTCGAAGTGCTGCCCCTGTAGTATCGTCGGTCAATATCATTCAGCCTCGCTTGGAGGAGCCAAGCGGCATAGATAGTTGGATTAGGCCTCCTTCAAATCTTCTCCATAGCATGAGTGATCAGGAGCTGCTGTGGCGGGCTTCCTTTGTTCCTCAAGTGAGAGAGTATCCCTTCAAGAGAGTTCGCAAGATTGCCTTTATGTTCTTGACAAAGGGGCCTTTGCCCATGGCCCCTCTTTGGCAACGGTTCTTCAAGGGTCACGAGGAGCTTTACTCGATCTATGTTCATACCTCGCCATCATACGTTGCTGACTTCCCACCTTCATCAGTATTCTACAGAAGACATATCCCAAGTCAGGTACCAGTAATTGTTTCTTTTTATATTTTCTTGAAGAAAAAGAACCATTTTGGTGTTTCTTTTAGGTCTTGTTTGATTTATTTCATCAAAAAGCAAGAAATTTCTGAAAACTGAAGATTTATGTGGTTATTCACCAATTGGAACTTGGATGGTGTTTAGCGATAAATTCAATGGATAATTGCCTCTAAATGATGATAGTATAGTATTTTTAAGTCATGTTTATCACCTGCCCTTCTGTCACTCGGTTTTACAGAACTTGCTTGCTTTGTTTGGTCCATGCTTTACCTAACAGTTCCAAGAGTTTTTGTCTTCTTTCCTCTGAGGGCATCCTTTTAGGCTGAGGCTAAGTGTCGTGTCTTAATTTTTTTTTTGTCTTAATTTTTTTTTTTTGGAATCCGTGTGTCCGAGCCAGCTTGCGCGCACCTCGACTAATCACGGGTCAACCGCCTGACCCTACTACATTTGGTTGATAAAGTAACTCGTAGGATATTAAATCCTAGGTAGGTGGCCACCATGGTTTGAACTCATTCCCTATAAGTCGTTTACTATTTACAAAGGTCATCATTGACCACTTGAGCCATCACATGATGGTTAAGTGTCGTGTCTTAATTTCATCGGAACATTCTTGTGGATCTTTTGGGGTTAGAAAGAAACAACTAAAGTTGAAAAGGAGAGAACTTTTTCAAGCTTGTAGGATGATCATATTGTTTTTGTTGCTTTGTCCTGGTCCAAATTGTCCAAGTCTGCAGAAATGTTTCAAATTGTTAATTTAAGATTCGTTTCATACTTCATACTGATGCTTACGCTGTCAGAGAATACATAATTGAAAAGCATTTTCTTTTCAACCTAGAATAATGGATTGAACTCCTAGTGAATCTTTTGATCGCAATTTTCTTTTCAACTTGGTACTCCGTAAAATAACTGTTTGACTGTTTGCATGCCTCAGATTGAACTTTTCATCTTTTACTTTGTTCTCATCATTTTTTGTAAATAAACTCTTCGCTCGTCTAATGAGAATTAGTATATTCACATGGTTTTCTCCGGGTAGGTCACAGACTGGGGCGAGATGAACATGTGTGATGCTGAGAGGAGAATGCTAGCTAATGCATTGCTTGATATCTCCAATGAATGGTTTATTCTCCTGTCCGAGGCTTGCGTTCCTCTCCACAGCTTTACCGTAGCCTATCGCTACATTTCAAGATCCCACTACAGCTTTGTGGATTCATTCGACGAGACAGGACCCTACGGAAGAGGTCGCTACAACAGGAACATGGCACCTGAGATTAACCTCACTGACTGGAGAAAGGGTTACCAGTGGTTCGAAGTAAATCGCAAACTTGCAGTGAAGATAGTTAAAGATACAACATTCTACCCTCTGTTCAAAGAGTTCTGCAAACCGGCTTGCTATGTCGATGAACACTACTTCCAAACAATGTTGAACATCGAATCGCCAAATCTTCTGGCAAACAGAAGCCTCACGTTTGTTGACTGGTCCAGGGGAGGTGCTCATCCTGCTACATTTGGGAAGTATGATATCACAGAAGAGTTTTTTAAAAAAAATTTTGAGTAAGACATGTCTTTACAATGATCAGCCTTCTTCTCTTTGTTTTCTTTTTGCTAGAAAATTTGCTCCCAGTGCTTTGGATCCTTTATTAGAAGTAGCTCAAAAAGTTATGGGGTTTTGACAAAATATAGGCATCTGAAATTCTTGCTTTTAGGAGGTTCTAATCTAATGAGACATCTCATAATTCTAAGTTTACTGACTGCAGGATTTTCCCCCTTAGTATCCAAAAATGGTCTCTGCTCTCGTTCTTTTTTTAATAAATTATATAGGTTAGAATATTATTTTGGCCGAAGCTTCAGCTTTAGTTCATTTTAGTCTCTATATTTCAAAATGTTCATTTTGGTTTCTATATTTTGAACTTTGATTTATTTTAGTCTCTATATTTTTAAAATGTTTGTTTGGTCCCGTACTTTTAAAAAGTAACAATTTTGGTCCCTTAATTTTATTTTTAATCTCATTTTTCTATCACAATTTCAACGTGACACTACTTTCAATATATTTTTTGAAATGTAATCATGATTGTATATTAAAATTTGTGTAGACTTTATGTTAAATTTTGTACATAGAGATCAAAATGATTATTTCTAAAAACTATAGGAACCAAAATAAATATTCTGAAAATATTGGGACTAAAATGAATTAGAGTTGAAAGTTCAAGAATCAGAATAACATTTAGATTTAAAAGTATAAGGTAAAGTTGACCAAGCTAAAAGTAGACTAAAATAGTATTTTAACCAATTATATGAGAGTTTTTTATTTGATATATCGTGTGGGATTCGAGATATGTGCTTTTAACAGTTGAACCGAATTTGACTATTTAAGATATATATATTCTATTAAAATATTTAAGGTTCAAATTTTCATCTCCATGTAATACGTTATTCATTTTAGAAATCATATAATTATGGATCCACCCTATAAGGACTAAATATTGAAGATATTATAAAAATGTTTGTGCGTGGCTTAGGTAAATTTGATTTTGGCATCAGGTTCTTCGAATGCCACGTCATAACAATATAATAAAATGTGAGTGGAAAGCTATTATTCTTTCCCTTTACTTTTAAGTTTTAAATATTATTTTAATCTTTGTCTTTTTTATCTTTGTTAATTTTAATTTTTTATTTTCAAAATGTTTGTTGGTGTGTTATACTTTTAAAAGGTGACTGATTTAATTTAGTGAGAGAAGTGTTAAAGTAATGATTGAAATAGGTGAGATAAAGATAAAAATGAAGGTTTTTATTAAAGTACATAAATTAAAATAGCATTTTGAAAGTTCATTTATTTTGAAAGTTTATAAATCAAAATGAACTGAAATCAAAATTAGAAAAACTAAAATATTTGTATTTAAACATAATTTTAAAAAGAAAAGAAGAGGATATTTTCCCTGTAATCCCATCGATTTGTTTTTGGTATTGTCATCAATCTAACAATCAAAACCAATATATTTTTAACATGATTGCAAAGGTCGCGGATTCAGATCATCCCATTGTCTTAGTTTCTAGAATTTGAAAATTCTAGTTTTTTTCGCAAATGATCATTGTTATTCAAATCTATCCCGAGGAAATGTACAGAAATCTTCTCCGATTCTTGGAATATTTTGGCTGATTGATTTCTAGTAGTTACAACAACAGATGACAGCTTAAATGAAAAGAACAGAATACAGATGCTCAATGAGATTTCGATAGTGTTTTACAGCTTTTAACCTCTTCAGAACATTTAATCGAGGGGGTCGATAAGTAACTTATAATTCGTCATGTCGTTCTTGTTTCGGTGAAGTAACTTGTGACTGGAACTCAATAAGATATCTTGTAGCCAAAGATGCATGAAGAGCTGCACCATAAGGAAGTGCGTCTTCGTTGATACGGAAGTAGGGCGAGTGCACGCAATCGAGCCTACCCATCGCTTCGTTCTCCATTCCAAGGAAGAAGAAGTACCCTGGGATCATCTCTTGGTAAAACGAAAAATCTTCAGATCCCATAATTGGCGGCATTTCCTTCACCTTATCAATGCCAACCATGTCTCCTGCAACGTTTTGGAAGTAACCATGCAAGCCTTTATCATTTATGGTTGGAGGGAATATCGGTTTCTCTTTCTCGTAAAAATCAACGGTCGCATTGCACCGATGCACGGAAGCTTGTCCAACGATAACCTATAGAAGGAGCAAATAAGACTATCATGTTGAAAATATCAACATATTAAGATGGTAAGAGTGACAATGACTCACATTACTTTAATAGTAATCCTAAACATCATTCGATTCTCAGAAATCTAGTATCGAATGCTCGATATTTTCAGGAAACGAACTAGCTGAAGTACTAGGTGAAAAGTGTTCACTTTACAACTAAAATTTTTGTACGTACCTCTTTAATACGTTGCTTAAGTTGAATCATACTATCCTTCAAGAAACCTCGGAAAGTGCCACCGATTGTAACAGAATCTGGAATTACATTGAATGCGCCACCTCCTTGGAACTTGGCAACTGTTACTACCTGCACATTTCACTGTGTAAATGAATTTCTCATTTTCAAATCAAAGCAAACAATTATTGATTGTGATTGCAACCTTGAAAACATATTTAGAGGCAGAAGATTGAGCACAAGGCTAATGCAGCAACCACCCAACAAATAAATGTATTAACACAATAAACAAGTACCTAGAGTGGTTTGTAATTCCTTTCTATAGGTTTTGTGGAGTTTCTCAGTAAGGCTCTCATGAAATATTTAATAACCCAATAAACAAGCTACATAATTCCTTATTGATTAAAACAAAACCGGAAAAAAATGGTTTACCTGTGAATCTAGAGGATCGGCTTCCCTTGAAACAAGATGTTGTAAGCTCACAATCACATTAGAAGCAGCCAAAATTGGGTCTATGGAGTGCTGAGGAATGGCGGCATGGCCTCCTTTTCCGCTGATAACTGCTTCAAAGAAGCCACTTCCAGCTAACATCGGTCCCGGTCGTCCGGCGACTTCACCGAGAGGTATATTATGAGCGATATGCAGCCCAAAGATAGCATCGACATTGTCCAACACCCCAGATTCTATTATTTTCTTAGCACCTCCACCTCCTTCTTCAGCTGGTTGAAAAACTAGTACCACTGTTCCCTGTTGAGAGTGGATGAAAATCAAAGCAAACCACCAACTACATTAGCTAGAGTTAACTTTTCTAAAGGTGAAAAAGTTATGAATATATCCACCTCACAAGTGGGAGGGGGGTGGAGAACATCTATGTTTTCTTTTATTCCTCCCCTACTGGGGTGAAGAGGGAAAAGAATTTTCAATCATCTTTTCTAACATCAGAATTCAGATCTTCCAGAAGACATTTAATTGTGACCCCCCAACTTCACAACTACCACCCATCTAAATACGCATATGTTTAATATCTCTAGGAATCATACTTGCCAACACGTTTGTTAGTAGAAGCTCCTACCAAATTTCTCGTGTGGCATCCTTTTATTGGTATATTTCTATTTTAATTGATAAGTGGATCCCACTAAAACTTTTGAGCCAACAAGAATACACTACATCTGAACCTTGGAGCTCCTATTGACCCACGTATTCTCCTATCTTTAGCAAAGTCAATCAAATCATGAGCTATGCACCTTAAACACACCAATTTGGTGCCAATATCAGCTAAAGTAAGGTAAGTTAATATATTTAGCAACGATAAAAATATCTATCCAACATAGAAGTTTCAAGTAATAAAACAAGAAGTGTATGCAACCAAACAATTAGCAAACCTAATATGATTCAGTTTATAACATAAACTTCAAGTCATGTTTTCTAATTTTAAAAACTTCTTCCAACAAAAAATGTGATGCACATCTACATAACAAGAAAATAGTTTATAGATCTTACGAACTAATGACAGAAGGTTAATTGTGGAAGATTCAATTCTACAATCTTGATCTCCAGAGTCAAATTAGTAAGCTGGCTATCTCATAAGAAAAAATGTACAGAACCGAATTATCATTCAACACAAATAATCACAGAGCAATACCTATACTCAAAGACATGAAAATCTGGATCCTAAATTAAGCATAAACGTGAACAGGATATCCTTCCCACAAATACTCTTTCCAATTGTTGATAAGATCCAAGAAATTTTAGAGAATGGAAACTTCTATCTCTTAATTTATAATTTCATTACTTCAAAAAAAAAAGAAAAAAAGGAAGAAAGAAAGCCGCGAGATGCATACTTTCAACTCTTCTTTATGTTTCTGGAGGATCTTTGCAGCACCTAAGGCCATCGCAACATGGGCATCGTGACCGCAAGCATGCATCTTCCCAGGAACCTTACTCTTATGCTCCCACTCCACCAATTCCTGGAAAAAAGTTGCTGTTTTATTCATTGTCGAAGCATCAAAAAATGAAGAACAGAGATTTAGACGATAATTGATGTTCTGGCATATGATCAAACACCTGGAGGGTGAAATTCACAGTACATTGAACAATCAACTATGAGTAATCAATCGATTAAATGAGTTCTATAAGTCAACCAATCGATTAAAACCTGCATAGCAAGAGCATCCATATCTGCTCGAATGGCGACAAAAGGGGGCTGACCAGAACCGACGAATCCGATTACTCCAGTCCCCGCAACTGGGTATTTGTAAGAAATGCCCAACTTATCCAACTCTGCTCTAATCAGCTTACTGGTCTCGAATTCCTCATAACCGAGTTCTGGGTTCTCGTGAATTTTCCTCCGGACTCCCACCATCCAATCAAACAGCTCCGGTTCCTTGGCAAATCGGAGGAACTCCTTGGGGATTTCCGCGAGCTTATTTGAGTCGGAGGAGGAATCTGAGTGCACCAATTTTGAGAAAAACAAATGGACGATCAAAATCCAAGATACCCACCTGAGAGAAGCCATGTTTGATTGGCTTCCCCGCAGAAATAAACTAATAGAGAAGTGATTCGACAGGAAAAAAAAAAGGCGAAAAAGGAAGAAACTAAGAAATGGGTGTTGTTAGGTAGGAATTGGATTAAGAAGAGCCGCAATGAAGAACTTGAGAGCGGTGGGAGAGAAGCTTAAATCGCGATGTCCCCAACTTCCTAGTTCCTAAAAATATTAAAGGTTATCAACTTCCTACAAACAAGACCCTTTTGCAGTTTTGA
Organism: Momordica charantia; assembly: GCF_013281855.1. Taxonomy (NCBI): domain Eukaryota; kingdom Viridiplantae; phylum Streptophyta; class Magnoliopsida; order Cucurbitales; family Cucurbitaceae; genus Momordica; species Momordica charantia. Next base: position 8,898,849 of record NW_028275166.1, read on the forward strand.
GACATTACCAGAGTGGCGGCCGCACCTTTTCGTCCACGTGCTCACTCCCATTTTTTCACGTTTTGTTTTTTTTTGGCGGTTTTAAAACCAATTTGCTTTCTCCACGACAACCGACCGTCCGTTTTCGTTTACTGTTTCTTGTTTTTTATTTCTATCGTCAATTTTTTAAAGCGGGAGGACGGCTGTCTCTTATCTAGCACAATTAGATAGAACACATTTACTCGAATTACCATCTAGAAACTAGGTATTGACTCCGAGCCATACTTTTGGAATCTCTTTCTCTCCAACAAAGAAACTAAAACTTATTCCTATCAAGAGGAATCGAACTTGATATGACTACTCTCTGTCAATCTCCACAAATTGATATAACTTGTCTGGTTCACCTTCGAATACTTTTGTTTTATATGAGGTCCATGAGTACTTAGACTATCGTTCTAATATTAGTTGTTAGGAACAATTGTATACCAAGTATTTATACAATATTGTCCACTTAGTATAACTCTCGTAACTTTGCTTTTTGGTTTTACCTCAACTATTGGAGAACTATTTCATATTCAATTCGAATTTTGCTTCTTATTTTCAGATTCACAAAATCAAATGAAATAAGTTAGTATTTGTGATTATATAATTCAAATAGTGTAAATTATAAAAAACAATATTTTTATATTTTATGTTCCCTTCAGATTTCAACTTGAAACTTTAAAATTCATAATTACGTTAAAAAAGAAAGGTAAAAATTTTATAAATTCATTATTATATCATATCGTTTGATGTCTGACATTTCAGGGGTCTCCATGCCTCGCTATACCATTTTTTAGTTTACTCGACACTTAAGCCCCTTTGATTTCCGAAAAAAAAATTATGTAAAATTTATAATATATAGGTTAATTAATTGACTCATTTACAAATATTACTAAACACTCCTTTGAATAATGTTTAAATTGAAATTCAATTTTCAAATCTATTATCAAACATATCTTTGAAAACAAATACAAAATTGTTTTCCATTGAATTTATTGTTTTTAGATTTCTACTTTCACATGACCAATCAAACAAACACATGATAAACATTTGGTTATTGCTATTGTTTATCACTTTTCATTTATTTTCAAAATTGTGTATAAAATTTGCAAACAAATTTTGTTGTTTCTTACCCTATTTCCAAAATTTTTATGAGGTATAAATAAAATCACTATTTTATCCATTTATAAAAATACATAATAGATATTTTTAATATAAATAAACAATAAAAAAAATTTACTATTTAATTTAAAAATTAAATTTCATACAAAATTTTTACTTTCTAATTTAAATTTATTGATAATAAAAAACCATAAATTATTAACAACTATGTTTTTTTTTCCTTTTTTAATAATAAAAAAATAATAACAATAACTAGTTACTAGATGTAATTTTACTTTTCTTTATTAAAAACTAAAAAACGAAAAACAGCAAATAGGAAATAAGAAATGACAAACAATAAAGGGTTGTTTGTTTTTCGGAAATGTAGATGTCCGACATTTATAAATGTATAGTATTTCAGATGCCCAAAATTTTAGATGTCCGACATATTTCAGATAACCTACTTTTGTTTTATTTTCTTTATTTTTTGTCTATTTATTCATTTTATCTCAAAATTTGCTCTATCACTATTTTCACCACAACTTTATTTTTCATCATTTGACGCGTGACATATTTGGATAAGAAGTCAAAAATCGGAGTTTTGTTCCCGAGATGGTAAGTTTCTACATTGTTATCGAATAAAGTAGATTGATGTATTTTCTCATATATTGTTTTTGTCTACCTATGATCCAAGCATAAGTTTAATTCTTTCAACATTATTTTTAGGATACGTTTTTTCCCTTGTTTTATTTCGCCTTATTCTTTTTTTATACTCATTGCTAATTTCATATTATGGTTGCTTGAACTATTTGTAACATGTGATTTTATTAATTATCTTTTTAAGATGTTTATTTTGTTTACAAGAGAAGAAATGCCTCCCAAAAATAATGTTGAAATAATTGAACTTGTACTTGGAACGACATAAGAAAGTATATCAACCTACTTTATGAAAACTTATAAGAAAGTATATCAACCTACTTTATGAAAACTTACCGTCTTGAAAAAAACTTCATTTTTTGCCTTCTTTACTCAAATGTGGCGCGAGTCAAACAATCAAGGGAAAAAATTGGGGGGAAAATAGTGATAGAGTAAATTTTGAGAGAAAATGAATAAGGAGAAAAAAAGTGAATAAAATAAAACAAAATTAGTAACCAAAAGGAATAGAAAAAGATAAAAGAAGTTATGGCGAGTAGAAGAGAAGGGAAAAAAAAATAGAGAACGAGAGAGATACCGTGTAATAAAATATGAAGAATGAGTACACGGTGGAAGAGAAATTTATGGAAGAATGATAAAATAACAAATCGAGAGAAAAAAGAAAGGAAACAGAACGTTAAGAGAGAGAAAACAAATTGAGTAGTAGACCTCGTTTTTTCACACGTGTTTCTCCGCCCAAAACATATCCACCTAGTTCCTAATGATAGTGAATTCAAACCCTCCACTTTTTTAGTAAAAGATCACACAATTAAATCAAATGATAAAAATATTTTTTTTATTAATGAGTGGAATATTTTTTTTTAAAAAAAAGAAAAAAGTATTATGATCTCAAGTATTAATTAAAATTTTTTATTTTTATTCGTTAAATTAAATTAACACTTTTACAGCTAAGAAATATTTTGTTTTATTTTTATTAAAAAAGTTATTTGGAGAAAACATGGAAATTCACATTTAATCAAAAATTATTTTTGATTTTATTACTTTTTATTTAGATTTGATTTTGAAAAAAAAAAAATAGGGATATCGATATTTAAACTAAATATTTTTTATTTTCTTTTGATAAAACACAGAGAAAAATTTACTATAAAATATAAATAAAAATTCTACCAGAAAAATTACTACAAATTAAATAAAAAACGAATGATAAAATCGAATACCGAACAAATTTAGGATTTTTTTTAAACATAATTATTAATAAATGTCTTTAACCCAATATAAAATTATTATCCAGGTCAACTATTACATGTTCATTGGATGATCCGGTGAGTATTGTTGATTCTTTTTATATTATATATATATATATTGTTTAGACTGATTTGGCGAGTATTATATGTATTATAATAATTATTTTTATGTGTATTTGGCATAATTGAAGTATTTTTTGACTTGTTTGAAAAGTTTTGAGCCAATTTGATCTATTTTAATTTAATGGTTAATTTTTTTAAATAAAATTTAATGGTTATTATTACTAAATATATTTTGAGATTATTGATTCTGAAGAAGGATTAATGTCTATGAAGATTGACAGAAATAAATATAGGTATACGGTTGAACTTTCCAAGCAAATAAACCCTACAACCTTCCATTAAAAAAAAAAAAAGCTTTACAATTTAAAATTTGAATCAATTTTAAAAATAACTTAAATACTAATAAAATATATAAATAGCATCTAGATTCTATAATAAATACAAAATGAAAATCGCTTACACGTGATTTCCTGACGTGGCAATCCCTAGATTTAATATGCTATTTTTTACTTTGATCAACCCTGCCCTAATTTTGTCAGCAATTTTCATAATTACACTCATTTTTAAATTTCTTATTTAATTTACCTTCTTTATATTACTTTGAAATCTAGATTGTTTTTTAACCAGCATTATTCTTAAAATTATTCTAAAATTAAAACAAAATAAGTATAAACGGCTGTAGTGAAAAAAGATATATATATATATATATATATATATATATATATATATACCTGATGAAAAAAAAATATATATATAGATATATAAACGGTTAGGGACAACGTCTGATATGATTAAAAAAAGGAAAGCAAACTATATCTTTAAATAAACCCATTGGAATTATTCCAAAATATATAAGCCCTCTCTGTACAATACGTGATTAACAAGAAACGACCTAATTTAATTCGTTTTCTACTCCGTTGATTCTCTGCTTCGTTAGAACTTGGAAGAAGCGCCATCGAAACTACCGGCAAGGTGAAATTTTTCTGTCAAATTTTCTTCATCTTTTCACAATTCATCCCAATTTTGATGCAACGCAGCTTTACGTTTATCTGTTGTTTCTCTCTGCATGTAAAGCTGTGAAGGATATTGGGAACCAATGCGTTTGTTTCCCGAGAAAATGTTCGAATTTAATTCCCGCTTATTGTTGTTTGTTGCTGTAATGGGGATCGAGTTGCGGGTTACTGTTTCTGATCTTTGAATTCTGGAATACTTGCAGTGACTTGGTCTTGCCGTCTTGCAATTTAGATTTTGCTACATTCAATTAGACGTAAACCTAATAATTTGTTGCCTTGCCCCCAAATTATATTGCTCCGAATTTATTGTCTGATCATTCTTGATGCGTGGTTTCCGTTGATACACTGATTAGCGAGGTTTTATGATGTTGAATTTGATAAAATTTGAATGTTTTTCAGAATTGTGAAGCCTATGATTCTCCATGATAGTTTACGTAGCGATTGAAATTAATTCCGTTTGCTGCATTTGAATTTTGATATCTTGAGGGCACGCTTTTGTAATGATCCGCTAAATCTTTACTTCTTAATGCTTAAACCCTTGATCATTCTTAAGTTCTAGATGTTCTAATTTTTCGCCCCTTCACTTTTCTTGTCTGCTTTTAGATTCTAAATGAAAAACAGGGGCAGCTATTCAAATATATGGTAAGGAACATATTTATCTTCAACCAATATTGATGGAGAAGAGAATTGTTCATAAATGGACCCAAACATCAGTTGACATGGATGATGAGCAAACCAAACCTGATGGTTTAACATCACTGGCACGAGTACCTCATATAAGAAGGAAGAGAAAGAGAAGCGACATTGACAATTTCGATGGGGTTAGGAAGAAGCAGAGTAAGGGTGTGAACCCTGTTGAGCAAGAGGTCGAGTCAGTTGATATAATCTCGGAGTTGCCTGAATCTGTTATTCATCATATCTTCTCATTTATTCGTTGTGCAAAAGAGGCTGCCCGAACTAGTATCCTTTCGAAGAAGTGGAGAGATGCATGGAAGTCCTTCTCCATTCTAACATTCGATGAGCAGCACTTTCTCAAGACGGAAGTCAATCTTGATAGCGATAAGCGAAGGCAATTGTTTATGGACTTTATCGATTACTCCTTGCAAAGCCACCTTGAACGGAACTTGAGCATTTACAAGCTAGTGTTTCGTATAACCCCAGAGCTGGTCCTGTGTCTGAACCGATGGGTCAGTATTGCGGCAAGAAATGGTTTAGGTGAGCTAGATATCCATGTCGAGGACAAGAGACTCAGACGTTACAACCTATCACCTTTCATGTGTTCTGCCAAGACTCTAACTGGATTGAGATTGCATGGTCTTAACTGGTCAAGTTTTGAGGGTATGAAGTTCAATAATTTGCGAAAACTGTATCTCCGTAGACTTCGTGTCGATCAGGAGATAGTCCAGAAATTGGTTTCTACCTGTCCTTTAATTATGGATTTGAGAATTGTAGAATGTAGAGGATTGAAAATTTTGCGGATTTCAGGTTTTCCAAAGCTTGAAAGGATTGACTTGCATCGATGCTATGGTACAAGAAGGATTGAGCTCCAAGTTACTAGTCTACAAACATTTTGGTATTGTGCAACGAAATCTACACGCTGTAAACTTAATTTGGAGTCCTGCACATCCTTGAAGAGGTTGACATTAGAGGACCCATATATGACAGATACTTTCTTCAATAAGCTACTTTCGAGCTTTCCAGACCTCGAGAAATTGGATCTTAGCAGATGCAACAAGTTTCTTTATATTGAAGTATCAAATTTACGGCTTCGGAGTCTAGTCTTGAGAAGTTGCAAGAATCTGAAAATTGTTGATATTGATACACCAAATCTTTGTTCATTTGACTATAGAAGCAACAATATGGCTTGTATGCTGGGTCAGTTGTGTCTAAAGGAGGCAAAATTTTCTTTGGATTCAACAGAGGAAGTTGATCTTCTACGTCGAAATTTAATTGTCAATTCATTTCTTCGCAAGCATTGTCGAGGTTTTAAAATCATCATCTTGGTTCAAAAGGTAACAATGACCTCCTGAAGTTTTTCATACTTGTTCCTGCTAACAACACACTTACCCATCACTTGTTTCCTCTTTCTTGCATATGATTTTGAATCAAGAATATTATAATTCACGACGATAGCAAAGAAATCTTCCTTCCTACTTTCCACCATCTCAAGATTCATGCAATCAAGTCGTCTACAGACGCCAAAGATTTAGTAGACAGTTTGTTATCGACATGGCACCCGGAGACACTTTCGGTACTGTCATCTCCTAGCAGCAATGTTCCAAAGGTAAAACCTTCACATTAGCCAAGCACAAATGAGACAACTTTGTACAACTCTTACACTACATTTTCTGCATTGAACATTGTCAAACTACTCCTGGATGTTGTTATCTTCTGTTTCCGAAACGTAGGCGGTGCGCGAGATAAAAAGAGAAGAGGACCCGAGCTGCTGTGGCTACAGCGCTTCAAACAACAAATGCTGGCGCCATTTCTTGGAGGATGCCGAGATCATGAACCGTGTGGAAATTGCAGATGTGTCATCAGTTTGGTTTCTTGATCTGAATTATCGGTGTAAGGAAGACCAAATGACCAGCATCCGACTACATTGGGAGCCTTCTGTGCATATTGGGAAAGCATAAGTTTTGATTTATTACCAAAAGAAAGATGATAAATGAGTTCAAATTTCTTTTCCTTCACATAATGTAATATTCTTGTCGAAAAACAAATCTTTTGTTCGCCTTTGGATAACTAGCACAACCACGGCATTTTCTGGTATATTGTATTGAATTTGTATAGTTGTGTTCAACAAAGTGAGAAAAATAAAGTCCCATTCAATAAAGATTTCTTTTTTAGTTTTCTGTTTTAAAAAATTATGACTTTTCACAATTTTTTTTCGTCAATTATGTTTTTCACCAACTTTAAAATACATTTAATTTTTTAGCTAATTTTTAAAAACAAAAATACAATTTTTTTTCTTTTCAAAATTTTAATGACAAGACAATGGAGATTAATTTTCAAAAACAGAAAATTAACACCAAAATGGTTATCAAAACTACTATTTCCTAAACTCTCTCCTCTGTTGATTCTCTCCCACTCTTCCCTTTGCCCGATCAGACCACCAAATCGAATCACAATTCAATCACTTGATTTTCACAATCCCATTGATTTACTTCTTTGTTTATGTTTTAAAGAATATATTTTGATCAGTTTCATTTTGGTTTGCAGAAAAATTAAGCCAAATCGAACTGTTTGCACCCTACATTGTATCATATGACTACATTAAATTGGTTTAAGCAAGAGAAATACGCAATCATCACAACATTAACTCTTCACACAACCAATTCGAACATAACTCAATAGGTTATCATTTATTACCATCTAAAAAATCGATAGATTCATCTTCACCACGATCATTCATCTTTAAAAAAATAATAATAGACAAATAGTTAGTCGTCAGATTTTAGGTCCTCACTGAAAAACAAATGAAAACTGAAATCATTGAACCCGATTATTAACAAACTGAAAAATTACATGGTTGTACCCCGTACCTTGAGATCACCCTGCTGCACCAACCTACCTAGTAACTCTGTTATGAGGAAATATTAGAGGATAACCCTTTCCCTTCCTACATAGGAGATGTCCTCCAAACTCCACTGTGATAAATACTAGAGTCTAATTTTTCAATCGTTTTTGTATAGTGCCTCCTAAAGTTGAGAATCAAGTCTACAATTTCTTGATAAAGTTTGCTTATTCTGCTGGGTTGGCTAAACTCTCGTAGCATTGAAACAGGTTTCTAAGATTTAGATCTCAAACTACACAAGTATTATGAATCACAAATTCACCATATATATGATTTAGACTTCTAAAATCCATTCCTTTGCACAATCTAAATACAGACTACACACAAACCAAACTTTCCAACCTTAGACTCGGTGTTTGAAAAGGCGAGAAGAAGCGAGGTGCAGTAAAGGGCACCTCTGCTTCAATAATAAAACAGATCCCCATTTGAAAGAGAAATGCAGCATGAATAGGAATAGACAAACTTGAAGACAACAATAAACCAGATCTCCCTTTGATTCAATCTCAATGTGTTTAATCTCGTGCCATTAGAAAACATAATTGAAAGAATTTACAAGCTGATGCACGGATGTCCCTAGGTATAGGGGAGCAAAACTCCGACTCCCAATTATGAAAGAGACAAAAAAACGTAGCCAATTAAAGAGAACACCTACTCTCTTGTTTCCTTTTACAAGAAACACCTGTATGAAACGAAAAAGAATGTGCAGCTCCAGAACGAGAGGACTATGAATTTTACGTGAAGATGACGAGAAGGTTACAGAAAAGATGCAATTTGACGTAATCAAAATAAAGGGTAATTGTAAAAAATTGGGAATATGTAACCAATTAGACACATCAAGCCTTGTCCAAGCCCAATGGTCCGTAGAAAAATCATGGTTTCGATCCTAAAAAAATCCCATCTCTCTCTCCACCCAAAACTTCCAGAAAACCAACAAAATAGAAAGCATAGCTCTGGATCCAAGAGTAGTTTCTAGAAACCTATAAAGTTTTTCCATAACACATCCCCTGAAGGTACGAGATATCTGTACGAGTAAACATGTATTCAATATCTATGGGTTCCATCTCAAAATCAATTGACAATGAAAAGCATCAGCTGTAATATGCAGCGTAGTATGCACTAAGCATATCACATGTATTATCAAATGCTTCAAATTTATACATACCATAAGTTCTTGTAGGTACTAAAACAAGTCAGTTCGGAAATACGTAGATTTTACAAATCGCATTGATGTGATATAGGATCTCATTCTAGTATAAATTGTTTACCCTCTGGCCTTAAGCTCAGCAAGCCGCCTCGATAAGTCGTCCTCGTCGATTTTCTCAGTCTCCCTGGTCGGCACAGCGTGAGCTGCTGGCTGTGGGAGACCCACAGAAACCTCCAATCCATAGTCGTCGGCTACCTGTTGCATCAAAGTGTTGACCTCTCCCTCCGGAGTGGACAGAGAAGTTGAACCCGCCATCGCATTCTCCATAAACTCAGCCTGGACCTCCATGTTCACAAACTGCTTCTCAAATTGATCCATGGTCTCCGACATCTTCTGCAGATTACCGGTCGCCAAAGTACTTTCCAAGGACTTGACGATCGAGCCCATAGACTTGTTAATGGTGGACATCTTCGCCTGCGTGTCGAGACGAGCCACAACGGCATCGAGCCGCGAAGCGAGTCGGAGATAGTTCATCTGCTCCGTACGCTTACGGATCGCGTTCTCAGCGTAAATTCGTGCCCCGTCCATGTTCCCCTTCTCCATAGCCTTCTTGATCTTAAGCTTCTCGGACTTCTCCTCCTTCTCGCACTTCCTCGCTTGTCGTTGCAGTGATTTCGCCGTAAATTTCAATTCCATGATCTGATTCAACAATTTCTCCGTATTACCCATGATCGCAACTGGAATAAATTTTCCGGGAAAAACAAGCTACGGATATAAATTTCAATTGGAAATCTAGGGTTTCCAGAGGAGGACGAAGATACGACGAACCTTGGCGATGAGTAATTGGCTTGGTTCTACTCTCTCCGTCCAAAATTAACCAATGGTTTGCCGTCGCACGTGTGGGGCTTTCTTTTACAATATTCTCTCCCTTTATAATTTTCTAATTACTGAATAATATCCTAATCAGCAGAAAAAGAGAAAAATACCTGATTTATTACGTAATCAAGTTTCCTAATCGAATTAACATAAGTAAAAGTATCGAATAATTAAAACAAAACTTTATACAATATGTTCTTTTGATGATTATATATAAATGGTATCACTTCTACGTATTTTTATGCTTTTCACGCTGTAGATTAGTCTTTTTTTTAATATATATATATTACCGATAAATGATATATGTTAAATTCAAATTTTTTACTCTTATATTTCTTTTATTGAAAAAGCAAATTCATTGGATATTCAAATCTCTCTTTGAATTACAACGTTCTAAAAAAACAAGGTAATTATGCTTTTCTAATTAATACTTTCAACCCAAATTAAGTTGTATTAGATTTTCATGTTTCCTAGACTGATCATGCAACCCTTAAATAAGGTATTGTTACGAGCAAATCAATTTTTTTTTCCACAAAGGGTGTTAACAAATTCCACAATGTTAAGATTAATTATAATTTACGTGCAATGTAGTTTTGAAAGGTATATTAAGGTTACTCCCCATTTGAGCTTAGCCAATAAAGGTATCTTACTCTTTTTTTTCGAGGTGGGAGGTCTAATCTCATCTCCCTAGTCCCTATATTTGATGTACTAAAAATACATCACAAAAACCATTTTTTCGCAAATTTATTATTACAAAATTTATAGATATGTTTTTTTATTGTTATAAAATTTGATAAGAAACTCAATATTTTAGTAAACATGAACCTAGTTCAACTAGTCAAGACATCTATCTCTAATCAACAAGTCGTGAGTTCGAATCTACAAGAAATAAACACAAGATTGTGAAAAATGTTAAAAAGTAAATTTATCCAAGGTCAATAAGTAAAATTTAAAATTTATATAGATATGATATCTTCATAACTAGCCTAACGTAACTAATTAACCATTAAACATACCATTTTTTTTAAGATACCCATTAAACATGCTTAATTATTTCTTAAAAAAAACATGCTTGATTGAGCAACAAGAGAACAAAGCTCCAAAATAGGCAACTATAATATAGCAAGTAGTAACTGCATAATATACAATTAACAGTAATTGATTATTTTTTTCTTTTTCTTTTCATTTGATGCCATAGGTCAACCCATCTAAATTATAAGTAAATATTAAAATTTTAGCATAGCTAGAAAAGGTACATCAATACCATGGAAAAGGTACATCAATACTGTCTTAAATGTTAATGGTTCTTTCTCCACCCTACTACTGTGGAACTAAAAAAATAAAAAATAACTGTCAACTAATTCAATTTTATAAGGTGAAAATCAGCAAATATTCTTTTTATTGAGCCTGAATGGATGTCAACGATTCAATTTCAATTTAACTATTTTAATGAAAAATAAAAATAAAGAACTACCAACATAAGGAATGGGTTGCAAACACCTTAGTAGCAAGGAGATTCTTCAGAGCTTTAGCTAACGATATTTCTTCGACGAGGAACATCTTTACTAAATTGTTTCAGATCTCTATATTTTCAAATTTTTTAATCCATATACTTTCGAAGCATTTATTTTGGCCAATGTACTTAAAAAAAGTGATTATTTTGATAATTTATTTTTATTAAAATTTTAGCATGATACTATCTCATTAAATATTTTGAAATGCAATCATAAATTTTTATCAAAATATTTCCGTCAGGTATAAAATTTAGGTTAAAATTTTGTAAATAGAGACCAAAATAGTAATTATTATATAGATCAAAATATACTTTGGATATTAAAATAAACAAAAATTGAAAGTAGATGACCAAAATAATATTAAAAAATATATATATTTCACAAATTTATTCACATGAATATAACACTAAAAATTGGAGAATGAAGAAAGCGATGTATATTTGACGGTAGTTACATTTTTTATGTCTATATATACACACACATATAGTTTCCATTTTCTGAAAAAGTCGAAATTTATGAATAAAGCTTTGAAAACATTTTGCAACTCTAATTTTAAAGGAAAAAAACAGTGAAAAAGCGAAGAAGGTGAACAAATATATATAATATATATATATTATATTTGTTATTATTATTTGGAGAAATGGAAACTTAAAAAGGAGAGAGAGAGAATTTCAGACGAAGAGAGAAAGTAAAAAAAGAAAACTGGGAAAGGGGAAGATGGTATTTGCACCTTGTTCTGCCTCAGGCACGCGTCACAGAGATCAACTGGATTTTCTCTCTCAGTTTCTTCTCACGAACAATTCCTAATTTTCCATTGCAGTTGGTTCGAGGAGCATTCGCTTCAACGCGCCACCGGAACAAGCTTCTCTCTCTCCCTTATCCACTGCCGAGAGTTTCGTCAGCAGTGGCTGATCAGAGAAACCACTTACGGGTGCTCGATCTCACTCTTTGTTTTTCGCCTACCGCAGCTCTTGTAGCTGGAACAAGGATTAGAAAGCTTGGCCGAAGAAATTTCTGCTCGGGTTGCCACTGCGATACTGTAAGTCTTGAATACTGAAATTATGGCTGAAGTTGAACTGCGTTTTATTTTAACATCTTCAATATTCGAAGATCGGGAAACAGCTCTGGGCTGTTCTCTCGAATTGGAAAACTGTTCTAATTACGAGTTTTCTTTAGCTGTTTGGTTGCTGGTTCTAATCTAAGTCTTTATGTATTGCTGGTAATTCAGGATTTCGTTCCCTTTTACTGTATTTCGGATGCAATTGACATGGGTTTTTCCTTTTGGTGGGGGGGGGTGGTGGTGTTGGGGTTCAGATTTTTGGGATAAGTCAGAAACTACACCTTGGCCCTCCTTGCTTGTTTAACGAATTTGTAACATTTTCGCTTAGACTAAAGGCTGCCAACTGATGGAGAAAGAAAGGTTGGAATCATGCCCTAGGTTATGTCGAGAATTGTAAAACTCAATCAACTTTGACGAGTCATACTTTTATAGTCTCTGGAAGCGTTTATTCCTTGATTTTTTCTACAGCCCCGTGGATTAGTGTCTCGAAAGTAAAAGTTTTATTCGGAAGTTAGTGACATGATTTCCTTCTGTTCCAACAGAAACAAAATATTTTGAGGGATAGGTGAAATTGACATGCTGGATGTTGCTACCGGTCGGCGGATTAGGTATGAATACCTCAATGGATGATATGAACTTGATTCAACAAGCACAAAGGCATCACTTGGTAGTTCGAGAGCTTGGTGAAGAGATTGATTTGGAAATTGGACCTGGAGATGATGATCCCTCGTTTGCTACTACTCCTATCATTGGTGGACCGGCACGAGAACCATCTGTCGAAGATCATGATGAGAGTAAGCATGTGGTATTGGTTTCTCAACTTTCCAATGATGACCAATATATGTCAAAAACGCAACCAGCCAAACGGAAGAAGAAGGTTGTGAAAAGATGGAGAGAGGAATGGGCTGATACATATAAATGGGCTTATGTTGATGTAAAGGATGGAACTCCCAGGATCTTTTGTTCTGTTTGTAAGGAGTATGGCAGGAAGCACAGGAGAAATCCTTATGGAAATGAAGGCAGCCGAAATATGCAGATGAGTGCACTTGAAGAACATAACAACAGTCTGCTTCACAAAGAGGCTCTGCGGCTTCAGATGGCCTCCAAGGACAAGATTATCGTTGATAAACCTATATATGTAAAAGGTAGGAGTTCTCCATGTTTTTTGATGTTCCTCATGTTATTTCTCCCCACTCTTGGGGTGAAACTAGGTATTCAATTTTGAAGGACCATGTTCCATAGAGAAAAAAAATGGTATTCTTTGAACAGAAGTGTTAATTTTTTTCTATTAAGTTATGATAATCGAAACTTTAGTATGTGTTGAGAAAATTAAGATGATGCTAGCACTCTACCATGAAGTTCCACCTATGATCTAAACCCTATAAGATTGGTGCTATGGACACTATACCATCCCTATTCTCTTTCTGTCATTTGATGTCAAGAAAATAAAAGCACAATTTTACTTGAAACCTTTAGTTTTTCCATGGTACTCATGTTGATGAAATTAACTTTTTGAAGATTTATGCTTCCATGTGCTTTACATCACTCTCGTACTTGCATTAAATAACTATGAAGTCTTTTACTTAATATTTTCTTACATTTGTCATTTTATGAGTTCTCTTTGCTAATTATCTTCAAACAAAGCTCTCATGTCCAAAACTGCTGGATCGATCATTGAAGCTGCACTGAAAAGGGATCCTCATGAAGTTGAATTCATACAAGCAGTACAAGAAGCAGTTCATGCTTTAGAACGGGTCATTGCAAAAAATTCTCAGTAAGTTTACCTTGAAATTTGAATATATAATTTTTTTTTGATCCTCCGTTATTTAAAATTAAAGATTGGGGACTTATAAGTCTTATTATTTCAGGTATGTCAACATTATGGAGCGCTTATTAGAACCTGAGCGCATGGTTCTTTTTCGAGTTCCATGGGTGGATGACAGAGGTGAGACTCATGTCAATCGAGGCTTTCGCGTTCAGTTTAACCAGGCTTTGGGCCCTTGTAGGGGTGGTCTTCGTTTTCATCCATCGATGAACTTAAGTATCACCAAGTTCCTTGGTTTTGAACAGGTAGCGGAACTAAATACCAGTATTCTTTTTATATTTACAAATGGTATACTATGTTAAATATCAGACTATCAGTTTGGATCTGGTACAATTTTATCCTAAATGGATATGAGCCGGTTATATTTACTTGGGGTACTGCATATCTTTGAAGTAAATGTTGTTTTGCTGTTTTGAGGCACGTGTCTCCAGGTTTTATGGAGTAGTGGTTTGTGATTGTGCATCGTAAAGTTTGTTGAGGAAAATTTGAGAACGTGGGCTGTTCACTTTCCAAATGACGTGAGGGAATGTAATCCTAGTTGCTTTCCTGTTTTCACTTCTTCTTAACCTTATATGGATTAAGTTCTCATTAATTTGGTATATATTATTCTGAAAATCATATTAGTTCCCTGATTTATTTAGGACTTTTGACTAGAAACGATTTCATTAAAAACAAATATTGCCATAACAGTTACAATCATTGAGATCCCACTTTACGGCCAAAACCAACCAGATAGGTGAAAAAACTCACCACACTCCGCTGATTCTCCTCCACCAAAATGAATTATATTCTAGCTCTAGTATTGTATCATCTTGAGAAGAACTAATTGTGTTGGTAAAGTTTCTTTTGGACAATATTAAGCAAAATAACAGGTCACCATCCTAAGAAAGAATGACTATGAGAGTTTTGGATTCATCATATACCGATATACGTACATTCTAAGCCTTGAACAAGAACAACTTTTCCAGGAACTTCGTAATGATAATTTTATCTTGATCTGGCATCCTAGTTAGATCCATAAAGTGTATGCTGAAAGGACTAAGGAAAGAACAAGAGGAGTTGAGATGAAGATAACAGACTAGTAGTTCAAGTTCTTCGACGGACAGCTTCTGCTAGGGTGTATGGACCCAATATATGATAAATATTAACATAGTAGGCAGCCCAAATTGCTATCTTTCCCCAACCTGGTGCGCTATGTGCAAAACTGAGGAGACTCAATATAACATTTTCCTTGCTTTCTCCTATGCTGCATGGTTTTGGCAATCTTTGATAAACTCTTTCATGTGGGAAACAACCATTCCTAGATCTATCAAAAGCCTGCATTCTCTTATTCTTGGCAGTTATTCTTTCAGGAATGATTATAAAATTCTTTGGCTTAATCTTACAAGAACTTTTATTTGGACCTCTTGGCTCAAGAGAAAAGAGGAATTTCTTTGGGAGAAGAGAAGCATTTTAAAATTTTTTGGGGATCATGTTGCTTTCTTTCTGAAGCTCTATATAACCTTTTGTAGTTACAACATTATTTCTTTATATGCTAATTGGAAGACTTCTATAACTTTCTGCCACAATTTGTTAAAAAGAAAAAAAAAACTTTCTGGCACAATTGAGACTTTATTCCCCCCTCTTCCGTAAATTTCATATCTTTAATGAAGTTTGTTTTACAAATTTCTTTTGTCCATCTACAGACTTTTAAAAATGCACTATCGCCTTACAAATTAGGAGGGGCAGCAGGTGGAAGTGATTTTGATCCGAAGGGAAAAAGTGATAACGAGGTGAACTGTATACTGTTATGTGATGTCATCTATGTTTAACACTTCCATAAATTTTAAAAGTCTCTTATAAATTACCAGATTATGCGCTTTTGTCAAAGTTTCATAAACGAGATATATCGCTACTTAGGCCCTGATAAGGTAAATGGAGAAAATTGGCTTTTTATTTCTTCTAATACCGTGTAGATTTTCAGGTTCAAAGTTCTGCATATTGATTGTATACATGTGATATGCTAAAATCGTTATTGCTGTTAGGACCTTCCTTCTGAGGAGATGGGTGTTGGTACTCGAGAAATGGGATATCTGTTTGGACAATATAGACGATTAGCAGGTCATTTTGAGGTACTTTAAAACTCTTGTAGGGAAAAAAGATGGTCGTTTTCACATCTGATGTCAAAGTGGAATATTAAGGCAACAACAGCACGTGTATCTTGACATCTTGTGCTCTGCTTCTCATTATATTCTTCTGGAACTAAAAGGAAATGGACGTATTTTGGAATAAAATTTTGAGAAAGATTATTCAATTTTTAAAAAGAATTGTGTAATTTGTTGATGGACTTGTAAATCATTTTAGGATCCATTGTGGACTTGATGCACATGAGCATAGCCTGCTCAACAACTTTTTATATATTCCAGATTACACTATGAATGAATTTCGTTGTAAGGTATATAGTTGTCCTTGAAAGAAACTTAAAATATATGTTGCGGATGCTTACTCATGCAGGGAAGTTTTACAGGGCCAAGGATATTTTGGTCTGGGTCTAGCCTCCGAACAGAAGCTACTGGATATGGTCTGGTAATTAACATCATATCCTTCTGATGCTCTATCTATATATGGTGACCAGGTTTTAATTAGTTCACATATAGCTTGATCGTGGCTTCTTAGATGATTACTCAGTGGCCAGTGCCATCCATTTTTATGTCTTTGTCTTTGTTGTGGGTTGAAGTAACCCTGAACATGTCAAAGTTGTATATGTATTAATATTTACAATTTTTCCATTCACGTGCAGGTTTTCTTTGCACAGCTTATACTTACAGACATGAATAAAGAACTCAAAGGATTGAGGTTTCATACCCATCCCTAGATGCTCTAATTAGAATAGGAGTTATTTACCTCTTAGTATAGAAGTACTTTATTCAGGGGCTAAATTTATGCTGGTTGTTAAACTTATTTCCATGATTATAGGCTCTCTGTTCAGAGTTCTAACTTCATAAATTTTAGTGGTGTCTTAAGTCTTATGAATTTTTACTCTAGATGCGTTGTAAGCGGTTCTGGGAAGATTGCGATGCATGTTCTTGAAAAGCTTATTGCTTCTGGTGCCCTCCCCATTACTGTCTCAGGTGATTTTCAAATATTTCTTTGAACCAGATGAACTACATTATGAGGTAGAAAATGCTGTAGTACCTTTCTTCTAGCATTGTAGGTCATCTTTTTCATTACCAAGTTTTCCAACTAGGTGAGGGAATTTTTTTGCTTAGTTATTTTTGTGGCCAGATATTTGAATATCAAACGAGTAGGTTTTACATGCAATTAATTGTTGGCTCTTCCATGGTGGAGGAAGGCTCCTTTATTTTTTGTTTAAAGGGGTCTGAACTACTCGTGAGCACGAGTTTTGTGGATGTCTCTAATGAGTTTTTAATTATATCTTGCATTGTATTCAGTTAAAATATTTATGGAGAATGTTTCATTACGAAAATATTTGGACTTCCAGCTCAATGTGTTTTAAGTTTCACAACATTGACTTGTTTGAGGCATTATGATTATCTCGTGAATTACGCAGTGATTTAAAATACCATTGGGACATTTATTTTTCTTTAATGATCTCTGAACATAATTTTTTTAAAGCTGGATTACTAGCAACTAATCCATGGTCCTATCTGAGTTAGATTTGTTTGAAGATTCTTGTAGGGGTGTTTGATGAAAAGTCAAAGCTTTATGTCTTTTGTATTGTGTAAGCTATGAATTAAAATAGGATAGTCCTAACTCCTAATCACCATGGATTGGCCTCATGATCCTTCGAGTCAATGAAAAAAAGTAAAAGGGTTAGAAGGAATAAGTTCAAATCATTGTGACCATTTATCTAAGATTTAATATCCTACAAGTTTCTTTAGCAACCAAATGTAATAAGGTCAAGGGGTTGTCTCGTAAAATTAACATGTTACAATCAAATATGGCTTAGATTCAAAGGGATATTTAGTGGACGAAGATGGATTTGACTACACGAAGATATCCTTTTTGAGAGATATCAAGGCTCAGCAGAGAAGTTTAAGGTGTGATCTCATCTTACCACTTTCGTAGTTGACTTCCAACACTTTTTTTTGTCATTTTTGATAACTAACATTTCTCATGCTGTGCAATGTGGTATTCTTAGGGACTATTCAAAGACTTATGCTCGATCTAAATATTATGACGAAGCTAAACCTTGGAATGAAAGGTGTGATGTTGCGTTTCCTTGTGCTTACCATAATGAAATTGATCAAGCTGATGCCATAAATCTGATTAATTCTGGCTGCCGTATTCTAATAGAAGGTAGTAAACACAGTTTTTGTTTTTACTTCCATATCTCCCTATAATATATTTGTTTTTCGTGCTTACTGATGGTCGTGCTTTTTCCCCACTAGGTTCAAATATGCCATGTACTCCTGAGGCCGTTGATGTGCTAAGAAAAGCTAATATTCTCATTGCTCCTGCAATGGCTGCAGGTGCTGGAGGGGTGCGATTCACTTCATCCACTCTGTCATGATGCATGTGCAACAAATGTCTAAAAAGGAAATTAAGAATAAATCCGGGTTGCATTTTTTTTTTCCAGCCAAAATTGGGATAGTAGTTAAAGTAGGAAAAATCCTTCGATTGATGTGGTTTTTTGTTTCAAATATACTTCAGGAATGCTTGGATCAGCTCACTGCTATGTCGGTTCCCTGTGAAATAGGAGAACTTCTAGGAACTCTTAATAGTAAAGCCATTGATCCCTAGAAAAATTAAACCATGATCGGAATTTGGTGGCACTTGATAATAAGCTCTCATACTTGCGTTACATCGTTGAAATTACAGAATGCTCTTAAAACTTTTATAGGCAGCCAGTTACTGCATGGTTCTTGAGAAGGTTTTGGTCTTAAGCACAAACTGTGGAGTTTAACAGTTCACCCTCTACTGTTATAAGCATTACTTCACTGACTTCAAAATTATGTTGCCTTGTTGAAATGAATATCATCACCAAATATTTAGAACTATAAAAATATGTGTAGAAAGAATCTATAGTTCATAGTATGAAGAACTTGAATTAACTTGATTCAACTCTTTGCATGGTATGAATCCTCCAAAAATTCTAGTGTTAAATTTAGTTGCAACGTGTAGGACATTTGATTCACAAGTTTAAGGTGAATGAATCTGTCAGGCGGCTCTGCTCTGGATCTTTTCGTTTTTATCACTTATTAAAAATGTAAGGCTTATCTGGTTGTTGTTGCTTCCTTGTTGCAGGTTGTTGCTGGAGAACTTGAATTAAACCATGCATGTAATTTGATGCATTGGTCCCCAGAGGACTTCGAATCTAAATTGCAGGTGAGAGTCTATCTTTTATCCTGCCCTCTAGTGAGATTATTCAATTAAGGGAAATAGTTCTGGATTTCTTACTTGCTAGGATCAATTAATCAATACCGTGGATGTTAACTTCTATTTGCAGTTGTCAAACCCTCAAAATACTTTCACTTGCTAACTACCCATGAGTGAGGAGAACAATTACTGAATCTCTTTACTCAATATGATTACTCTAAACTGTAGACGTTAATTTTAAGAACTATAAGAACTCTTGATCTGACTTTTTCTGCTAAATGGATTCTGCGTGAGCTAAAATGTTCTATGCTTGGTCATTTAGAACTTGAATTGAATTTATCAATTTTGCAAAGAAAAAAAAGGAGATTATTTGTTCACAACGTTGGTTGCCTGCTGACTTGAAAGTTAACATTGCTAACCACATGGAGATTATCATCCCCTTTTCATGCTCAAGCTCGTAATTAAATTTCTTATTTACTTTACTCGTGGTTTGTTTAAATCGTTTTTATGGTTTTTCCATCTTCATTTTAACTTGCAGGAAGCTATGAGACAGACTTACCAGAGGGCCCTCAAAGCAGCAGCTGATTTTGGTTACCAAAAAGAGAGTCCCGAGTGAGTTCTACTCCACTTTGCCTCCATTATGTGGTTACTAAAATTTTCGCTTACAATTGTTGGTTTGATCGAGAGTGAAGACGGTTAAAAGAAAGAAAAAGAAAAGAAACGAACCCAATAACCTCATTTGCCATTTTGCACTTAGTTCTTTACTTTTCAGCCCTTAGTTTTAACTTGGTTTTTCCAAGCTGGAAAAAACAAAAATATTGAGATGGTGGTCTTTTTTTTTAATTCCTTCTCAAGACTCGTGCACTCTTCGTCTGCTTGATAGGGCTCTAGTTCATGGAGCAGTCATTTCTGCTTTCCTGAGTGTTGCTCAAGCCATGACTGATCAAGGTTGTGTATAATAAACAATGAGCACAGTACGAGAGGTTGCAAAAGTTGCTTTCTTCTCTTGTGCCAAATATCAAGATTTCTTGCAAAAACGCACTCGTTGGCATGCCGTGTATCGTACCGCTGTGGACTACGAGATCAGGTAGGTTAAACTGATGCCCAGAAACCAAAATATACGACACCGGTGTCTGGGCCATATATACACGATGCCATACCTGGGATCTCAAAAGGCTCAAAATGTTGAAATCAGGAGATCAAACTTGTTGTAAAGTATTGGCTACTGCTGCTTAGGATAGAAAAGGGCCTCAGGATTTCTGAACAGG
The DNA here is from genome assembly GCF_013281855.1 of Momordica charantia. Lineage (NCBI taxonomy): Eukaryota > Viridiplantae > Streptophyta > Magnoliopsida > Cucurbitales > Cucurbitaceae > Momordica > Momordica charantia. The sequence continues at coordinate 8,919,528 of NW_028275166.1, forward strand.
AATGTGTGATTTATTTGGCCATTTATAATACTGCCGATAGATGTGGTTGTTACTATCTTGTAATACATAGAGATTGGAAATAAAAATTTGTTCATCTTACCATTGATTTTGTGCCTTCATCAAGCTGTTGCTCTGTTCCTCTGTTCTAAGCTTTCTGTTCCTCATAATCATAAAGAAAAAACAAAGGGGGTTGTTTGGGAAGAAACTTTGGGAAATGAGCAACATCATTTACCCCTGCAAAAGTCAACAAACCTATGCTAAGGTCAAATTGAGATCTTGTTTAGTTTTTGAAAGCTAAAAAGATCTAGTTTGAAATTTTACATGGTTAAGTTTCTCAGAGTTGTGTAATATTTTGCAGTATTTTGGCTTTGGTTCATCTTGGTTATTTTTCTTTCGGAATGTCTTTTTGATTCATATAGTTTCAACTTTAGTTTATTTTAGTCCCTGTACTTTTTAAACGTCTATTAACTTTTTAAGAGAAACATATTTAATAATGTTTTTGTTTTTAGTTTCGCAATTAATATGTTTTGGTTGATTATATGTTTAATATAACAGTAGATTTATGATACTGAACATGCTAAATGAAAGTGCATTGAGGCATACATAAAAGCAGTGGAGGATGGGCTTTTTCTAGTATAGATTACCATTCGAGTTTTGAATGCGTTGATTTAATCTTTAATATTAGTTATTGTATGAAACCATATAATATATCGAGGTATTATAAAATTGATTTCTTCCTGGTTTAACTTCACATACAAGAATCACACACTTTGGTAGTAAAATGGTTATATCTTTGGAAATGACATAAGAATGGCAAAGTAACATCCTTGAGTAGAGGTGTAACTTGGTTCAAACTAAATGTGGTATCGTTATTTATTATTATTATTAATTTTTTTTTCAAAAAGAGTTTTCTAATTCAAATTGATTTCTATAAATCCTCATTATTTTGTTTCAACATTTCCATAAGTAAATTATTCGTATTTTTACATATGACGGTTAAAAGTGATCAATTTAGCTTAATTAAGCTACAATTAAAATTTTATTTACTAATTCAAATAATTTCCATTGATTTTCACAATTTTCATATTTTTTTTTCAAAATATCCATCGATATTTCCGTAAATTCGAGACCTCGACATTTTTCATCGACATCGACATTTCAAACCTTGATTCTTAGATTGTTTTTGCATCTAAAGTCTTTCATAAAACTTAAAAAAGAAAAAAAAAGAAACGTGGGTACATCATACATGTCGCCTCTTGACCTCCGACTTTTGTTGGACAAGGTCGAGCAACCTCCGGTCGGGTAATTAAAAGTGAAATATTTTAAAAAATAGTTTACAAATATGTATATTTAAACAATTAGTTATATTTTTTGTAATATTAAAAAATCCTCATATTCTTTTGTACTAAAAAAGAAAAAAAAATAAGAATTTTAATACTTCTAGTATTAAAAAATATTTTAAAATAAATTGAAATTCCATAATGACCCACTGAAAATTAATTCTTATACATTTTTCGACACCAATATTATAGGTCAGACAATTAGCCCGTGAGATTAGTTGAGATGTTCACACGCTAACACTCACAAATATAAAAACAAAAAAAATAAATAAAATAAACAAAAAAACAAAAAAAAATTAATAAGGAATTAAAATACCATGCCCTAAACCTAAGCCCATCGAAGGGGGAGAGAGTCGTGTTCTGAATTAGGGTTTAGTATAAAAACCAAGTAACTCCCTCCTATTTTTTGCACGCCCCATTTTGCCCATCTGAGACAAAACCCTAGCGCGAACCAGGTCTCTGGACTTCTCTCAACGATTTCGTCTCAATTTTTTTCATGTGTTCTCGAAGATGTATGCTTATTTATTATGTTTTGCTCAAGCTAGACTAACTTCGAATGTTGTTGGATCCTTCGCATCGTGTTGCAGGGCGAGAAGAAGAACATGGCGGCGGTTTCGGGACAACTGATTTGGGAGATTGTGAAGAGGAACAACTCGTTTTTGGTGAAGGAGTTCGGCAGGGGAACAGCCGGCGTTCAGTTCAGCAAAGAGCCCAACAACTTATACAATCTCAACTCCTACAAGCATTCTGGTAAGGCGTCCTAAATCATCTTATTATTAGGGTTTTTTGTCTAAATGTGGAGCGGGATCGTAAATATGTTCTGTCGTTATTATTTGGAGGTTTTTGAATGATTGATTTGTATTGGGGAAAAGGATTAAGCAGAGGAAATTGAAATAATTAGAATGTTGCTTGCTTTGATTCTCTCAAGCTCGTTTGAAGATGGCCTAAAAGATGCTGGGTTTATTGTTTGGATGATCTGATCAGTTAGAGGTTTTCTGGATATATAATGCATTCTGGATTTGGGGGGAGGGGCCAGCAAACTGATGTACATAGATTCATGTGAATTATTTCAACTACCATCCCCGTTTCTTCAGCTTGATTACTTGTTTTTGGCTGTGGATTTATTAATTATATACATGAACGTCCGTAGGTGCACTATGAATGATCAGTTACGTTGTTGGTTTTAGTTTTACTAAATGTATTCAAGTCGTTATTTCGTGCTTGGGATTACATGCTTGGCCTTTGATTAATTAGTTTCCTTTGACCAATTCTATATCCGTGTGTGCGGGAAAAAAGTATTAGAATTCAAGACTGCTTGGCTTTCCTTGGTTTGAGTAATTTTGGTTTACTTTTCTTACATATTACAATTCTAGAAACATTTAAATTTATTTTTGGAACTTTATTGGTAGTGGTAAGTGAAGTATCAGAGGGTTTTTTTATGTGAGATCGAAGAGAAAACATTGAATTAGGTTTATCTCTAGAAGTTCAATGAGATTCTTGTGTTTTAGGCCTGGCCAACAAGAAAACTGTTACAATTCAACCTGGAGGTAAAGATCAATCCATTTTGCTTGCAACAACGAAGAGCAAGAAACAGAACAAACCTGCTTCATTGCTTCATAAATCTTTGATGAAGAAGGAATTCCGTAGGATGGCAAAGGCTGTAACAAACCAGGTATTTTAAGGTTCAGGCATTTAGTATCTCATTTTTAGCTTCCCCTGGTCAACTACACTTGTGACACATACTCCCGTTTAGCAAAGTATTACCCCTTAATTCTTTCGAGTATTTTATACTGTTGAAATATCGACGTTAACCCCCCTCCGGGATGCAGGTGGCCGATAACTACTACAGGCCAGACCTGAAGAAGGCTGCCCTAGCAAGATTGAGCGCTGTGAACAGAAGCCTTAAGGTTGCTAAGTCTGGGGTCAAGAAGAGGAACAGGCAAGCGTTGAGGAAGTGAGAATGTTATGAGAATGTTGCTTTTTCCATTTGTGTTTTTTGTTGGAATGCCAACCTTTTAGTGCAGTTTGGAATTTGAAGAGTAGTCTGGCAATGTCTTACTATGTTTTGCGTTATTATATGATTATTTTCGTGTTGTGATGAACCTTTGGCGGTAATCTTATGACTTAGTTTTTGTTACGTTTTCTAAATTGCATTTGAAAGTTCCTAAACATTTCACGACCCTTAACCACAAAATAAGTAATCTTATGACTTAGTCGAATTAAATGTGTTAAAACCATAAAAGTGTGCATTTTCTAATTTGATATTTTAAAAAATTTATTGTATTATTCACATTTAAGAAATGCAACAAGTGTTTTTAAGTTTTAAATAAGCATCTTGTATCTATCTACTACTTTGCTTTCAATCAGCTTGCGATATTTTAGTGTTCAATATCTTAAAATTTTTAAAATGTCACATAATCTACACATTTTTCAATTAGCAGTGTTCAACTATTTTGCAGTTTTGAAAAGTCTGGTCTAATTCACTTTAAATCTTCGAACAAGTGGCATTAGTTTTCAAACATCTATTCTATTGTTGCCTATTTTATATTTGAGTAAGAATATCAATTGTTTTTACTACAAAAGAATATCAACCAACATATATATGAAGTATAATCATGCTAGAAAATGTTGTGTACATTTTAAAAAAGTGTCAACAATATTATGCATATCATTTTCTGTCATCGGTTTCTTGAATCCTAATACATCTCTTTTTTTTTTCCATTTAAATTACTATTTTGAAATATTTTAATACATTTTATATGAAATAAAAACTCTTCAATAACTACGTTTCAAAAAAATTGATGGATAAAGTGTTATATTAAAATTTTAATGAAGATATATGAGATAAACATAGAAACGAAAAGACAAAAATAATCACCTCTTAAAAACGTAAAGACCAAAATAATCGTTTCAAAGATACAGTTTCTAGATTAAATAAAAGTGAAAAAATTAATAACCAAAATGAAAATTTTAGAAATAAGGATAAAAAAGAAAAACCGAAGTCTTGAAAACTAAAATAGTATTTGAACACTTTTTTCCTTTTACTTTGTGTTTAGGAGTATTTGCAAGATTTTTACTTTTCTTTCCTTTTAACAATCTTTGCGTTTTGTTCTCACTTCAAATAAGACGTGCTATGATCAAATAAGGGAAAACTTTCATTTCGGCAATCATTTTATTTTTCATCATACCGAGCATCCATTGGCCGAGAGAAGAAGCTTCTTATTGCTCCACTTCCAAGAAAATTCCCTATGATTGCCAAACAATATTAGCATATTCACAGTTATTTGGAACATTTTTACATGTTCAAAATTTACAACCTACAAAATATAACATATCCAAACTCAGATGCCTCGCAAGTCTATACAGGAAGAGGTCAGGCTAAACTAAAACAAAAGTCCAACCTCTATATTGTAGCTAAACAGAAAGAAAATGCATTCCAAGAGAGGGAGAGCAAAAAAATGTACATGTTCCTAAATTAGGGGTTGGGGAGAAGATAGCAAGTAAAAAAATTGACTAATTTTTTATGCACAGCAATTCATTGATGCAGTTCTTGCATCTACCTCTACCTTTTAACGACCTCGATCGCTCATATAAGCGCACATCCAGGAGTCGTCTCAATCTTTTGTGTAAGTTTGTGCAAATTCTTTCATCCTTTGTTTTAGGTGCTGTATTGAGAAAATAAAAACAGATACAACTGAGAACTAGAAAAAGCAAGATACGTAATGAAGACCTGTAGGTCGAAAGCTAATCACCTTCAGCTCTTCGTGGAGAACAACGAATATTTTCTTCAACCTCTTGTGCCTCTGCAGATTACTCTTTATTTGAGTCAAATTCATTATATAAGAAACATTACATATTAGTTAGGGGGAGAAAATATTTATGTTCATTCAGATTAAGGCATACAAAAAATATGCATGCCCATGTCAAGTAAAAGACAGCAACCCACCCAATTCCTTCAAGCGTCATCTGCTTTCCTGCCTGAATCTACGGTCAACCTTAAACTAATTCCTAAAAATCCTAAACCTTTTACTTCTGATCACGAACTCCCTCTCTAACTCCGGAGTAGAAATCATTCAAAATGAATAAAAACCTTACACAAACTTAAAACTACAACGAGCACTAGCTAGATGAAACATGAGAGGGCCACAGAGAGAACGTACAAGCATATGTAGCCATGAGTTTTTGATCAAGGGTAATTAATAATGTCAGTTAAGCAACAAGCCTAAGATGGAGAAATATATTCTTGAACGTGAAAAACTATGTATACTATAGAGTGCAAACTCATAGCAAAGGTACTAACTAGGATAATAGAGATCATACCGTTGAACACTGCTGATAGGACTCTTTCAGCTGTCCCAAGAGATTGAAGTATTTCTCCGAATCTCGTCCTCTTGCTGATTCGAGTTCCTTTCCGAGTTTAAAGAACTCATCCCTAAATGATTAAAATGCTTAATAAATTAATGATTTTTCTTTTCAGGAATAGCATACCAGGACACAAAATAAATCACCAAACTTTTTAAACATAATAATCAGACATTAATGAAATGAAGTCTGCATTACCTGTAGCTTTCAAGGATCTTGTTCAAGGACAGGTAACTATCATATTTATCACGATACTCCTGCACATATTCCTGATACCTAATAATCATTAAGTATATCTTTTGATCAGTTATCACAGCCATTAACGACAGAGTAAAAGAACAAGTGAGCCAAAATTAGTAGCATTAACAACTCAAATGAGTTATACATGAAACTTACTGAGTGGCATCCTTGATTGCTCCCTTCAACTCTGGCTCGTCCTTTTCATACTTGGAATATGAACAACTGTTTTCATCTGAAGAAGAATCTCTCCTCTTTGGATCACTATTTTCACGCTCAGCTGAAATTGGATTCTTTAGCGCATCAGTAACTTCAGTTATTGGATTAGGTGCATGTCTTTTGCTTCCCTTTTTTGAGGGAATTTGTTCTCTTTTCATACCATGCAGTTGAGAAATGCCAGCAGATGCTTTCTTGTTGCTTTCTCCACAGCCTTCTAGACCAATCCCTTGATAAGATTTTGCATTTGCCTCAACTGCTGACTTGTCAACTTCAACATTATCTACTCTTGAAATATGTTGTGGATGGGACTGCAGAGACCGGTGGTTAAGCCTGGTCAAATCTTCAACTTTATGTTCTGAGTTCTTTTTTTTATTTGAGCCTTCAAGATTGCTGGGAAACTTGTTACTTACATGGGGTGAGGACCGCTTTTCAGATTCCAAACTAGCCTTCAAGGTAGATTTTCCTTTATTTAAATCTGAACTCCAGCCATCTGAAGTGTTTTCTTTGTTCTCCAACTGTTTCAATGAATTATTTCTTTCGAATTTCTTTTTACCCAGTGCCTCCTCAGGAAAGGGCTCACGAAGTTCACCTAATTCCAGGTCTGAAAGCTCTCTTTGGAGAACACGGCCTTTTCCACTAAAAGGGGACTTGTCAGCACCAATTCTAATATTATCTGAATACACCATCTGCGAACTTGAAAATGCTTTGCCATCTTTGAATTTTCCAACTATTTCACCATGTTTGTTGTGATGGGAGTCAAAGGGTTGCATCTGTTTGTCCCCTGAAGCAACTGATCTAGAATTTCTTGAAACCTTTTTCTCATTTGTCCCTTCATTTTCAGTATTTCCATAAAATTTATCTTTAAAAACGGGAAGACTTTCATTAGCATGACCACCCTTTTCAGAGTGTTTAGTGCCACGTCCAATGCTATCAGCATGCTGGTCAGGTCTGATTGCTGTATCTACAGCCCTTCCCCATCCGCTTTGATCATGGGGCCTCCGACCTGCTTGTGGAACATCTGAACTATTTTTTTCTAGAACTATTTCTTTGTATCCCATTTTTGGTCCAAAATCAGAATTCCCTTTCAACTCACCTTTATTAGTAACTTGACCGGTAGGATTCCTAGCAGAATCTCTATTGAGTTTACTAGGAGATAAATTGTGAGAACTCTGTAATTGGACTCCCCAACTACCAGAAACTGGTTGTTGAGCTGAACTTTCTGATTTTAACCTCTTTGTGTGATCAGGCCTCTCTTCAAAGCACTCAAAATCAGAGCCCCTTTTAGACTTGCCTTTAGATATCCTATCTGTGCTGTCAGATTGCTCATGCCTGACACTGTCCACAAAAGTGTTTCCCCTGTCCTCAAACAAACTCCCAATAAAATTTTCGCGCTCTTGAAGTTGATCGGGGTATGGTGAAAAGGATCTTGATTCTTCCACACGTCTTTCACCTTCTCTAATAGGAAGTGAACTGTGATCATCAATTTTAGCTTCTGGTTCATCATCAGAAGAATTTTGCTCGATGTCAATTGCATCAGATTCATGACCATCTTCCTTCTCATTGTCTATATTCTGTACAGCCCCACCATCTGGACTTCTCCAAGCAGCAGGAGATGCAGAGACACCCGTTACAGAAGCTTGGAGTTTATGCTTGGATTCTTTGTCATCATCACTGGTCATGATATCCACATCCTCATCAGAACCCTCCCTATTTGAAGGTGCGTCACTTTCACTATCACTGCTACTCCCACTTCCACTACCCGTGGGGCTACGACTTCTACTCCTACTATGATTCCCACTATCACTTCCACTATCACTGCTATCACTTTCAGAGTCACTGTCACTTTCATTGTCGGAAGAACTAGCTGCCTGGCCTTCACTATTTTCAGAGCTTTTCTTGTCACCAAAAAGATTGGGGGAAAGCTGTTGGATGCCATTTTTCTCCAATAAATTTGATTCTTTGTTAGCTTGCGAGTTTTCTATCTTTTCCTCCAATTCATTGACACATATTGCTTCTAACTGTGATTCGGGAGCAGGTATTTGATCACGGAGGTCTTCATGTATGGGGGTTTGTTGATGGCTGACGAAAGGAGAGCTGTAAAAGTACAAGATGTGAATTAGAACTTCTGCTTACCAATCAATTAAAGCTTTCCGCTTGAAAGCCTTCCTCGTAAAGCCTAGTTTAAAATCTTCTGCAAGCATTGATAATCAATAAAACAAAACTATCACCAGTCAGACAGCTGAGGTTGGTCCAACTAACAGCATCCAAAATTTGAATTGTTCAAGGAGAAACAACCGAAAATCAAGATTATGCGAACAACTGTTTAACTCAGCCAGATGAACTCAGCCCCGTAAAAAGTCAAAGGCAGTACCTTTCACCTTCAGATGAAGGTTTCTTAGAGCCTTCTGACTCGACTGCCGATTTCAAATAATATCTTCCTGGAGCTTGGTAGGTTGCAATCTAATAGTCAAGATTAAACAATAATATCAGAACTACTACAGTATGTATCAAGAGACATCATCAGAACTACTACAAAACTAGAAGATTTCAGGAACACAGGCAATTTATTATTGAGTTTGAAAAAGGTTAAGTTCAATTCAAGCCTTGTTGTTGGATCCTTTTAGCTTAAGTAAGTTTCAAGATAACACGGGGAGAATTAAGAGATCATTGAAATGATTGAATATATACTAAGCCAATAGATCATGCCTTAGATTTCTAATATTTTAACATTTACATCACTTACTTTCTTAATAATTGGCTCGATCTTTTTTACGGCATTTGGAATTTTATCGCCAACAGCTTTCTCCAAGGCCTACAAGAGAGAGGGAGGGAGAGGGAGAGACATTAGCACTAAGAGAGAAGTGGAAACTGTAAAAGCCATATGTTTCCAATAGAATTGACAAACTTGGTTAAGGGAATAAACATACAACAGGAAAAATCCAATACTTTTTTATATAGAAATCGGTACTCCAATTAAGTTGAAACGAAATAGAACATCCCAACTATAGTAGTCTACCATCTAATTTTAGTATCCAATGTTTACAGCTAGTACTACTGGGGTATCTAATCCTATCTAATCCTATTCGCTCCCCTAGCTTTCGTCTCTCAGTGATGGTGTCAGCCCAGCATAGTGTTTTCGCCTTACCTTCAAACTCATCCCCTTGGGGTTTGCCATGAGTAAAGTATACAGCATTCCTTGCAAGTCTGTTGGTTTAGCTCCAGCATTCCCTTCCTGTAATGGTGTTTCGAGTACTCCTTTGGTGACTTTGGTCGGGATTTCTTTCTCACCGCTAGCAGCAGCATTATTCTTAGCTGGTTGTCGAGGTCTAATATCTTCTGCAATAACACGAGTCTTGGTGGTATTTACAGATCCAAATTGAGAAACTGGAGCACCAGATTGGTCAGGTGGAGATCGAACAGGTGAAGATGATATCCTATCCTTAGAAGCAGGTACAGATGACATCCCAGGTTTATAGGCAGATTTTGGAGGCCCAACTGCAATGACATCTTATAATAGTTAATAGTTACTCAATTACCAGGGTTAATTAGCATGAGTGTTCATTAGGAGAAACAGTATATGTCAAAGAGGAAGAAAGCACTCAAGAAGGGAGAAACAGTATGGTTTTGTGTCAAAAGAGTAAGTATAAAGCATATAGAAAAACAAAAAGGAAACGGAAGAAAGAATTCAATGTACACAGACAGTTACCTTGAGATAGTTCGCTTTTCTGCTTTTTAAATGGAGGCTCTTTCTTATTCTTTCCAAAATGCATCCTCCGTGGATTAACTGCAACATGTAAGGTATTAGTGAAAACTTCACCTCAACATGGGTAGTTTCAGTTTTTGCAGTAAAGCGATCAAATAACAATAACAAAAAGCTAATCAGATTGGCAAATAAATAGAATGATAGATCTCATAAAGGCAGGTAGGTAAGACAACGTTCACCAGATCTAAGAATGAAGTTTACTCCTGTCCATGCCAGGAGTAAAATAATATACTTTATCCAGCCAAAAAGTCATTTAAAATGCATACCTTCAGCAGCAACCAATGCCTTTATATTACTCTTCATAGTTGGATTCTCAGGTTCTAAGAACATAGCTCTGCCGCCAGAAACCAAAAGTTATGTGCATGCATGCATAAGAGCTTCAGATAGTACTAGAAATTATCGCAGATAGCTCTATAACAACAGACAAACCTTTTTATATAGAAGTCACAAAAGTAAAAAGTACAAAAAATGGTCAATGCTACATTGCAACCATCAGAAACCATTTTTCTCTGTATTTTGATTTGGGAGGGAGGACAGATATTATAAAAGTGTAATATTACATTTAAATTTACAAACAAAATTAATCATGGCTTGGAAGAATGCTGAAAACCTGGAAAACCCAAATATAAAAAGCAAGCAAATACAATTTTCATTGAAGAGTATTCCAATGCTACCAAACAAAGAAATATATTAAAGTTTCATGTCAAAATTTAATTAAATAGAAAAATAGCTTGAAAGCCGTCTGTAAACATGGTATGTTAGAAACAAATGCATTAAGCAATTATTTTCTGAACAAAGAAAAACAATAAATCATATGTATGCTTATAAATTAATTTACATTAAAATGTCAGTACCCATGTAATGCATTCCGGGTGTCAAGTACTCCAATGATTTTATTTGTTTGTCTTGAGGAGGATTAACATAGCGAATGTTAAACAGAAAAATCAGAGAATTGCACTCCCCATGACCTCAGGATGCTTTGGAGGTTTCTAGAGAATTGCACTCCCTTTGACACAAGGTCACGGTAGGGATGTTTTTACTTTTTATATAGTGCTAGTATTCCTAACATATCCCTAGAAATATTCCTAACACAATTTTTTGCATGAAAAAATTATAGCTGAAGTAATAGTGCAAAAACTATCGTGTGGAGAACTAAGGTAAACACATAAATTAGATTTATAAAAATGCCTGAAAGTTATAGATAATCTCTAAATTGAAAAAGGCAGAATGCAGTAAGGTTACATGTGCTACTAGTCAAACGTTAGAGAAGCAACATACATCCTCATTACATGATCACATACCTACGAGACTTGGACTTACGATCAGCTTCTTCAGACATCTTCTTAACATGAAGTGTAGCCGATTCATCCAATATACGCTGCACATTCAATTTTCTCCAAACATGGCCTGATTCAACAAGCAAACCACCCCCATCCTCACCGCTTTTACGTTCTTCATATATGCCACAAGGACCACCAACTTCACGTGACCATGTGAATCTAAACTCTTTCCCACCAACATCAATGACCTGATGTCAAATTTGAGTTCAAGCACAAATTATCTTTCTTGATTTTAGCAATTGACTGACAAGAGACAATGATATGGTGAATATACGTCAGGTTCGTGAATATATTATGACTTCAGTAAAAATTATCCAGGGGTGGGGTGGGAGAACAAGAAAGAAAATCCAGTACTGTTCCTAGTATTTCAGCCTTTACATGGATTATTATCACCTTCGCAGCTGTTCACTAGAAGAGTAAAATTATCAGTTATAAAATTTCCAAAAGAGCCCATTTCACTAGACTTTGAGACCCTTGATTCTTATTAGCAGTAGAACGCAGAGGCACATGATAGGCTTGAGGAGAAAACAATTTAAATTGAATATGCACAATTGGAGCTTGATCAAGGCTAAGAGGGAAACATAGAACTACTTTTACATGTTTTTTTATAAGAAACTGAACTTTTCATTGAGACAAATGAAAACAAAAACAAAAGCCCAGAAAAAGAAGTCATGCCAAAAGAAAGGGCCTCCAATCCAAAAGAATAGAACCTAACTGGTAATTACAAAACAAATTTGAAACAGAACTCCATAAGGAGACATTAAGCCTAATGAGATACCAAATAGACTCCCAATCTCTCTCCACCCCCTAAGATTCTGTTGTTTCTTTCCAACCAAAACCCCCACAAAATCGCAAAGGAACCAGCCTGTCACAAAAACCTCCCTTTCTCCCTGAAAGAAGAATACAAAAGCACTTCATCCACCATAGTCCCTCAATCTCTATGATGAACCCAAGAAACATCGAAGGTCTCAAAGAACCAGCCCCAAACCCATACTTTTTACATGTTCATGCATCATGAGAAATAGAATTAGAGCTAACCCTTTCAACATCAATCTCTCTGTCACTCTACTTCCTCTAAATTTGTTCTCCACCTCCATCATAAATTGCATACTCTCTATGAGCATGCTGTGCACATTGTAAGACTAAAACCAAGGCCCCATCAATAGCAACACTTGCTCAATTCATTAAATAATCGTGTCTACTAAAACAAGAAAATAGCTGCTCTAACTTTAGGTTACGAATGCAGGTAGAATCAATGTATAACTCCGACTTGAAAAAGTTTTAATGGTCATGCGCTAATTCTGGGGCAGAATTCAAACTCTGATATACCCTTCTAAAAAACCATAAAAGCACAAATGATATAACCTGATCAACTTGTCAAAAAGTACTTATCTTACACGGCTTTCCATGTTGGTAATCTAATCCGTACAGCATTCATATTCACCAATTCATCTGAAAGGTTCATCTCTACATTTACTAATTTCGAATATGCTTACATACAACTGTTAGACTCAGCCAGTAATTAACTGTTACCCAATTAGAAAGGTAGACACAATAATGTCACAAATGTCAAAAGAATAAAGAAATAGGCATTAATGCACGAATTGGCGACAAGTTCCAATTAAATAGAACCATGAGGACCAAGATACATATGTAATGAAGTAGCAGTTGCACAAAGAGATCCCACAAAGCAAGCAAAATTCACAAACTTAGTGTCAAAGTAACACCCACATCGAAATCCAGCAAATAGTGAACAAAAGCATAATCCGTGATTCCGTACAAGTACTTGTGCATATATTCGACAGTGCAGTTGAAGTATCTAACACGAGTTCAAATAATCTAAACAATACCACCATACTCGCAAATTACACAAGAGGGTATAATAATCTTCATTTTCGCATTGATGTGAATGACTAAAGCAAAGAGCATTTATTAGAGACAACTTACATTACCACTAGAATTCTTGGCATTCGCATCGAACTTCATCCTCGGAGTCCCGCCCTGCGCCTCGACCCGCTTGATCTCATCGATCAAGTCCGGAGCTAACCGAATTATCATGGCAAAAGCCAACGGGTTGTTACCAGTAACAAGACTGAAATTTTCTTCCACGGATTCGGATGTGGTTGCGGTAGCGGTTCGATTCTGAGAATTGGCGACGGAACCGCCGCCGCCGCCGCCGAGAGAAAGACGGCCGGAGGGGCGGTTTGTAGGTGCAAGAGGAAAAGAGGAGTGTGGCCGCTTTCCGCCGGCTCCCCGGCCCGCGCCGCCGCCAGCTCGGCCGAGCTTGGATGAGCCGCCATACATTGTGATGGAAAAGAGAGAGGAAGACGACGGAAGGTGGTCGCACCAGGTTTTGGGACCCAGACCAGATGAAACAACACACCAAAAATTAACAAGTCCCTGTTTTTCTTTTCTGGCCCTCTCTTTAATTTTTACATATTATGAGCCCATTTTTGCAATTACAGTATTTTCTAGTGCCCTTTTCCGGATCCAAGTTTTATGGGCCTGTCCGTAAAGCCCAACTCGGCCCATTGACCCCGACCAGACCAATAATAATAGATAATTCTTTCTTTTTTTTTATTAGTAGCTAAAATCGAAAAATCTCTTCTTCATTTTTTTTTAGAATGGCTAATCGAATCGTTATATATATAGTTTATTTTAATTTGGTGTTATTTAAATTTGAGAAAAAAATAGTTTATTTGAATTATAAGTGAAGAATTTCACTAGATTTGGCAAGTGGATTTTAAATTTTATTTATTGAATTATTCAAAATGAAAAATGACGTCAAATTATAAATCGAACTGTAAAAAATAATTGTATATGGATATTTGAGAATTTAAAATTAGTCCAATTCTCTGCTGTTATTAAAGTAATATTTGACTCTCTTTTATTTTCTGGTTCCTTTCTGCCTGATATTATATAATGGAGACCATTTTAAATCGAAGAAAATTGACGTATATTTAAACATCTATGATTTAAAACAAGTTAAAATACAATAGCAAAAAAATAAAAAAATTGGCATAGTTTAATTGGCCAAAATATTATTTAATCCCCACTTTTTGTTGAACTAAAAAGAAAAAAGTATAGTCTCTTTCACCATTTTTTCTCTCTCTTTTCAAATTCCCATTGAATGTAACTTGCCTATTTTATTATATTCATTAGGTAACATTCATTTTTAGTCCATGTTTTAATCTCTATACAATATAGTTTTTATATTTTAAAAGTTATATTATTGTCCCTACCTATGACATTCTTTAGAAAAAAAATTATCAATGTTTTAACCGGTTGAATTATATTTAAGTTAATTTTATTTCATTCACATATATCAACATGAGTATAGCTCAATAGTTTTTCTCTAAAAGTTGAAGGTTCAATCTCCTATCCTCACATTATATTAAAAAAGATCAAATTCATATATATGCATACAAGCAATGAGAAGTAGCTTAAATCTAGCTCAAGTAAATTTTTTCTTAAATAGGGGTTGACATGTCACATTAGACGAGAAATATGAGTTTTATTTGATTGTTAAAGACATTGGTTTTTATGGAAAAACATATCAGGAGACTAGGCTAATCTTCGGAGAAACTCATACTACCCATTAATTTTCGATTACTTTTTCTATTGACAGAAATAAGAAGGAAGAGTTATTTCAATATGCATTGTTTGGGCGGTCCACCAATAGATACAAACCCCTAACAATTATAAGAAAATAGTGAGTGGAAAAAATAAAATAAAATAAAGATTTTGTTTCCATTGATTGTCACGAAGTCTTCCCACGCAAATGAAATTCATATTAGCATTTTGCTTTTACTCCTAACAAATAGTTTTAGGGTTAGGATCGGATGTTAATTCACATGTAGGAAATTAAAGAACAATGAAAGTATGGATTGGAGCAATTTATAGAGATGAACAGTGAGGATCAAACGGTTATAACTAAAAATTACAAATGGTTGTATTCTCCTCTTATTGTACTACTGAATCATTGACTGTCCTCACGAGTTTGTGACTTGCAATCATACTAGATTTGCAATAGCTCGTGGGTTGAATCACACTCATTAAATTATAAGACTTATTTACATGAAGACTGTAATGGTTGGTGAAGCCTAATACCTAAAAGTTGAAGACATTCAAATGTCAACGAATAATTTCAGCAACATATGACATCGGAATAAGTTTCAACTAACCTGCACATGAGCTTGCAAAAGTAGCTTCAAACAACATTGTTTCCCTCTCGTAGGTATACTATTTTCTTCCTTGATTATTATATGTGGTCGAGAGAGATTTTAGTTGCATGAAATTTAGGCGGGATGGACAACTTAATAAATGAAAATGTTGATTTAATCCTTCCTATGTATACTATGAATGCAAATTAATCAATAGTCAATTTATTGACTATATATTGACAAAATAAAATTACAATATATTGAGAACTTGGATGGATGGTACTATGTTTGAATGCATTAAAAATTTAGAAACATGACAAATTTGATGGTTGGTACAAAATAATATTTATAAAATTGCCCAAATAAAATTAAAAATGAGAATGTGGACCTATCCATTTAAAGGGTAAAGATTTGTTGCCAACCAAACAAGTCGTTATTGACGTCAACGGGCGAAGTATTGGCTTGTTTGACTTGGCCTTTACTTGCAGTACTCTAATTCCTCACTGACCATTCCGGATCTGCCATGAAGGACACGCAATATTTAACAACCAAATGAAAATTGAAAATTATTCTCTAAAGATTTTTGAGGGATTTTTACTATTAAATATTACTATTTTCAAAACTAATTTTAAAAATATTCTCACCCCAAAATTAATTTTAAATTTATGCAGTACATGTAGGAGTGGAGGATTGGTTGAAGATTATATCAATTACTGTTGAACTATACTCATTTTGATAATAGATTTTCGTTTTAAGATATTATATACTATGTAAAAATAAATAAATCTAAAAAAATAATTAAATAAAATAAGAATTACAACGTGGATACACCACGTAGGGAGGTCGCACAAATTTCATAAGTATTGTTTTTCAAATAAATTTGAACGATTTAATATTTTGAAAATAGTAATATTAAAAAATCCGACTTTTAAGGCTGTTTGGGGATTAGTTTGGAATTTGGACTTTTACTTTATTCGGTTGAATTTGACTTTAAACTTTAAATTTCATTTGAATTAAATCTTGAAATCTAATAGTGAGAAAAATAATATGATTCTAAGCATCAATTTTGATCATTGTAGTCTCAAATTTCATTTCTTTATTTCACCGTATTTTGTTAAAGATCTCACATCGAAAAGAGAAATGATCTAACAATGGTTTATAATAGATATGAGCTACTACTTTTATTGCCAATCAATTTTGAGATGAAACTCTATGAATATACGATGTTGAGGGACATGTTAAAAATCCCACATTGAAAAGATATCCAAAATGAGCATAACTCAGTAATTGACATTACGTTCATGATATTTTATTGATATCTTTAATAACTTTTTTATTTTTGTGTGATACTATAGAAACGTCAATTTACATATTTGAACTCACAGAAATATAGAAATATAGATGAAAATGTATACATTTCCACAATAATATTCTACTTGACTCGAGTAATACTGTTAATGTATTAAACTAACTTTGAGCCGATGAACATAAATCAACTTGTTAAGATAATATTTCTAACAATCGGAGGCAATATATATATATATATATTTCTAACAATTGAATAATTAAAAAAAAACATTCAAACCAACTTTCTAAAAGGTCAAAAAAATAAAAATAACCACCAACATTTGGCGGCAATATTTCTCCCGGTTGGACTGAATCCCGTTCCCTGTATCATAAAAATAATTTGTTCGACCTCCGTTCCGCGTCAACCTTGACAATGGCCGCTCAGGTTCAGCCATGGATGAAGTCTCCTCTTTCTCTCTCTTTCCCTTTCTCCATCCATTTTTCCTCCATTACAAACACAACCCTCTTCTCATTTCCATTACATTTCCCGCCCTACGCGTCCTCTTCGACATATGTTTTACCCTACCCATCAAATTCTTCAGCCCGCCATTAGAGCCCTTGAAGGTTTTCTCAGACATTCATGTCCAGCTCCGCAATGGAAACGCCTACTGTTTTCTCAATCTTCGTCTTCTTCCTCTCCCTGTGTATTGGGCTTCGAGCTCCCCCGGCCATGGCGGAAGACGCAGCCATCGCCACAGTCAAGGTGGGGGTCGTTCTTGACTCCGATTCGTCGATTGGGAAGATGGGGTTGAGTCTCATGGAAATGGCGCTCTCTGATTTCTATGGATTTCATCGAAACTACAGGACCCGGCTGGCTCTGTTCCCGAAGAACTCCATGGGAGACGTTGTTGGAGCTGCTGCTGCAGGTTTGGGAGCTTAGCTTCTGTGAGGAATTTTTTGTTCTTCTCCGGAGTTTAATCTGTTTTCTTATTTGTTTCTTCTAACCGTACAGCTTTAGACTTAATCAAGAAGGAAGAAGTGGAAGCCATTGTTGGCCCACAGAGCTCAACCCAAGCAACTTTCATGGCGGATCTCGGGAAAAAGTCTCAGGTACCCATAATTTCAATCTCTGCAACAACCCCACCTCTGAATCCTCGTCGGAATCCCTACTTCTTCCGAGCAACCCAAATCGATTCGTCGCAAGTACAACCCATCGCCGCCATAATCAAGGCTTTCAATTGGAGACAGGCGGTGATAATTCACTCAGACGATCAGTACGGCGAGGGGCTTTTGCCCTCCATGAGAGACGCTCTGCGAGAGATTAACACCCGCATCTACGAGACAGCGATTCCTCAATCTGCCTCTGATGACAGGATCGCCAAAGAGCTTTACAAACTGATGACGATGCAGACTAGGGTTTTCGTTGTTCATATGTTGCCGGAGCTTGGGACTCGCGTTTTCAGCATGGCTAAGGAAATTGGGATGATGGGGGCGGGTTATGTTTGGATTATAACTGATGGGATGAGTAATTCTCCCTCTCATATTGATGATTCCGCCGTGGAAGCCATGAGCGGAGCTCTGGGTGTACGGACTCACATTCCCAGAACTCGAGAACTTGAAGATTTTCAGCTAAAATGGGGAAGGAGATTTGAACAGGAAATTTCTGAACTGAATATATTTGGGTTGCGAGCTTATGATGCTACTTTTGCTCTAGCGAAGGCTGTGGAGAAGGTTGGAACCACAGAGTTCATCTTCAAGAAGTCAAGTGTTTCTGGCAAATCTACAGATCTTGACAATCTTGGGGTCTCAAAAAATGGTCCGAGGCTTTCTGAGGCATTGTCTAAAACACATTTCAAAGGGCTTGCAGGAGATTTCAGAATGGTTGAAGGGCAACTGCAATCATCTACTTACGAGATTATAAACTTCAATTCCAAATTTATTACAGTGGTTGGGTTTTGGACACCGGAAAATGGATTGACGCAAACCTTAAATTCCACGAACATAAGCTCAAACACTTCTGTTGCCAATCTGAGCCATATCATATGGCCAGGGGATGGTCCCAATTCTTTCAGTTTCCCTAAAGGTTGGGAGACTCCAACAAATGAAAAGAAGCTGAGAATAGGAGTTCCAGTCAAATCTGGGGTCAGTAAGTTTGTTAGAGAGATAACAGACCCAGTGACCAATAGGACGAAGACGACTGGGTACAGCATCGATATCTTTGAAGCTGTAATCAAAGCATTACCGTACGCTGTTTCTTATGAATACATTCGGTTTGCAGATAAAAAGGGAGCAATGGCTGGTAGCTATGGGGACATGGTTATGCAAGTCCGCCTTGGGGTTTGTATACTCTTTCTTCAACATTTAGTACCCAAAATCAAATTCTCTTGTATGATCTTTGATACAGAACTTATAATCTGAGAGTGTTATCTTGATTGCAATTGTCTAAAATGATCTTATCTCTGTCGCTTTGCTTCTCTTGAACTTGTCTTAGGCCCTAATTCTTGCTCTGCCGAGAGGTACCCCTATGTTTCTAGGATGTTGCATTAGCTTAACTCTCATCATTTCTCTCAAATCTTTATTTAAGATGAATAAAGCTTTAGAAACTGGCTCAATTGTTCCAGTTTTCAAGGTTGGAGAGAATCTCTTGAGAACACATTGAGAAAGATTATTCCTTAACGGCTAAACCCAACATCATAAACTTGAGATTAACGGGGATTTAACATTAAAGTAGAGTCAGAAATCTTGAGTTCAAATTATGAGAGAGAAGATTAAGAATGCATGCAATTGATTTAGAAAATGAATTTTCAAAACTTTTCTGAGTTGAAATTTGAAAAAGAAGCTGAAAGTGTGATGTTTTGATGGGAACTAGTTTATATGCTTTCCATTTCACGAAAAACTTCTCGTGCTTAACGGTTACCACCATTTCTTGAATAGGTATATGATGCAGTCGTGGGAGACGTATCCATTAGAGAAAGCAGATCTGAAAATGTGGACTTCACATTGCCATACTCCGAGTCTAGCGTGTCGATGGTTGTACTATTTAAAGATAACAACAAAAAGGCTTGGCTTTTCTTGAAGCCTTTAACATTGAACCTTTGGGTGACAACTGCTTTCTCTTTTGCCTTCATTGGACTGGTCATCTGGGTTCTTGAGCACAGAATCAATGAAGATTTTAGAGGTCCTCCCTCACACGAAATCGGGACAAGCTTCTGGTTTGCTTTCTCAACCCTGGTTTATGCTCAAAGTAATCTCTCGTCTCCTTGTAGCTTTGTTATGTCATTTTGAGTATCTTTTTCTGGATGATTCACTAAATTCCTTCTCTACATAACAGAAGAGAAGGTGGAAAGCAACTTGGCTAGATTTGTGGTAATTGTATGGCTATTTGTGGTGCTCATATTGACTCAAAGTTACACGGCTAGTCTTACATCGCTGCTAACGGTTCAAAAACTGGAGCCAACTTTTACTGATATGAACCAGCTGAAGCAGCAGAAGGTGAATGTTGGATACCCAAATGGTTCTTTTGTTCAAGAATTGCTGATAGCTGAAGGTTTGGATCGATCCAAACTTGTAATTTATAACAATATGGCACATTGTGGGGCATTGCTCCTAAATGGGACCATAGCTGCTGCCTTTGATGAAATCCCTTATCTCAAGGTTCTTACAACAACATATTGCACCAATTGCACCATGGCCGGTCCCACGCTGAAATCCAACGGCTTTGGCTATGTAAGTGCGAAAATCTTCCTTTCTAAACCCAACAGCATATGAGCCGGGGATTAGAACTCTCGACCCTTTGGCCTGATTTCATTTTAAATCGTAGTCAGAGTCAAAAGTGTAAACCGATGGATTATGGTATATTTAATTTTTCATATACATTCTCAACGGTTAGTATTTATGAACCGTAGGTCTTCCCCAAAGGGTCTCCGCTCGGACGCGATGTTTCGAAGGGAATACTTGATATTATGGAGAGTGGAGTTCTGAAAGAGATTGAAGACAGATGGTTTAAAGGCAACATCAGTAGCCCTGACCCAAATAGCTTGATTTCCACCACACTTGGGCTTGAAAGCTTTTGGGGGTTGTTTCTTGTTTCAGGTGCTGCATCTTCATCTGCACTCATCGTAGCTCTGGCCGGTTTTCTTCATAAACAAAAGCATGTCTTGAAGCTTTCCACTGTCTCAATGTGGGAAAGGTTTCTTCTTCTTTTGAAATCTTTCGACCAGAAAGACCCGAATTCGCCTGCATTGAGAAAGAATCGTAATGACGAAAGCCCGGAGGTTAAAGATGTCAGATTCGAACCCCATCCCAGCCCATCCTGTGATTCAAGCTACATAAATGAAGGACTTTCACCTTGTAACTTTGATGATTTCCATGGTGAACAGAGTCCAACTCCTCTGCCATCACAAAGCAGGTAATTTATTAGCTTACTGTCAAGGTATTAGATGTTGATTTCAACGAAAATGTTCGAGATCTCAACAAGAGATTCATATAAACCATTGAAAATAACAAAAAAATCAAAATCAAATCAAGTTACAAATCTGTATTATTGGATGGTAAATAATCATATTGGTAATAATTTTGTCTACATTTCTCATATTTTCCATGCTATTTCTTCAACAATATTCCAGTGTCGATGTCTTGGTGTTAAATCCTCCCACTTATGAAAATATCAATAAAAGTATTGACAAAGTGATAAAGTGATAGAATGTTGAAGGAGATTTTGGATATTATATAGGACAAAGTAATAAAATTAGAAAGAATTCACCAATATAATGTAGAAAACTCCCTTGGATTAAAAAAAGTAATAATAAACATAGGCAAAGAAGTATAATTCAATATGATTAAAAAAAGGGTTGAAACCGTAGGTATATTTAGGTTTGAATATTGATTTTGTCTTTCTACTCTCAGCTGTGTTGATTTTGGTTCTTATATTTTCAGAACGATCATTTTAGTCTATATTTTCAACTTTTGTTTATCTTAGTATTTGTTTTTTTTCCTAATGTTGTGGCCTCTATACTCTTAAAAGTAATCATTTTAGTTCCTATCTCGTAAAATTTTAACACAAAATTTATACACAATAATACATATTTATGGCTACGTTTCAAGAAATTTAGCAATCGAAGTTTTATGATCGAAATAAATGAGGTAAAAATGAAAATGAAAAGACCAAAATAACTATGTCTAAGAGTACAATGATACAAAATTTAAAAAGCACAGGAACCAAAAGGAATGTTTTGAAAATATAGGGATTAAAATGAAATAAAACTAAAAAGTATATGAGATTAAAGTAGTATTTAAACCATATATTTATCGCTAGAAAAATCCAACCACAGATCTCAAATTTTCTCATGGACTCCATGTTCACGTTGAGAATTCAAATCACATAATGATATACAAAATAATTCTATAATTAAATTAGACGTGTATTTATCATTTATCAATTCGTCACTATCGATGAGTTTACAACGTATCATCGTGCCGATTGTCTAAAACTTTAGACATGTTTCAAATACGAGAGTTCGAAAAGACATAATCTTTTAAACCAGCGATTTAATCCACACAAAAATTAAAGAACATGTAACTCACTTTGGAGTGATAATTATAATCTAAACTTAAGAGTGTCCTACTATTCCATGGTCAAAAAAAGACATTAGTTGGGGCAAAGAGTTGAAAGTCAAAAGGAAAAAAAGTCCACGCCTATAATAGCAGCTGGCTAGGCCGTAGTTCAAGTTGTTGGCCTAAGGACAAAGTTTGCGATAAGGCTGAAATAGTAGACGCAAAGTCAAATTTTTATTTTTCTTCCTGTATTTTCAATTTTTGTTCATTTTAATCTCTATACTTTTGAAACATTTATTTTGATCTATTTAATTTAATTTTTATCTCATTTATTTCTATTACAATTTTAACATGATACCTCACTCACTAATTTTTTTGAAATGTAGTCATAATTTTTATTAAAACTTTGTATTGTATATAAAATTTGTGTTAAAAATTTTCAAATAGAGATTAAAATAGTTAATTTTTAAAAATACGTACTAAAACAGACGTTTTGAAAATATAAAGTTTAAAATAAATAAAAGTTAAGAGTACAATGGCTAGAATAGACATTTTTTAAAATATGAAAACTAAAACGAACAAAAACTGAAAGTATAGAAATCAAAATATTATTTAAAGTTAAAGAAAACTAGGTTCCCATAAAAATGGTTAAAAGTTTAAGCTATTTTTCGTGGATGTTTCACAAGATTTCATCCATGTGATAAAACAACCTTTTCCTTTTATGTTCTAGAACAAATTAGAAACGAAAATAAGAAAGAAGAAACTTACTTTTGTTGTTTCCAAAATTTTTATACAATTTTAAGAATATTTTAAAAAATGAGATAGAAAAAACATAATTAGTCGCAAAATACTTAGATTTCTTGAGAAATTTAGATTTGAAAAACAAGAAATGAAAATGTTGTCCAAGAGACCTATCGTTAGTAACAAAATGCTTAGATAATTTCTTAAGAGAATTAGAAACGAAAAACACATTAACAAACAGACCCTAAATTTTACCATCTAACTAATATTTCACTTATGATAGTTTCAAACTTTTATATTTAATCTATTTTAATGCAAGTAGAACCAAAGAATGGGTCAATTGTCTCCCCCCTCGATTCTTCAATTGGCTCCTAAACGTAGGATTCAAAAGTCTAGATGCATGTAACTCTATAATTTCGATTGAACTCTATCGAACACATGTCTATTAAAAAAAGAAATAACAACTTGAATAAAAATAGATCGAGGGTTACTAAACTAAAAATGAGATAGAGCGATATGTTTATTAGCATGAGACATTCAAAATAGACACTAAAAATAAATTAGTGTAGAACCATATCTATATTTCAAATATGGAAGAAAAATTCTAAAATTTTAAAATCATTTTCTTGTGGACCATGGGAGAGAGAGGGACTGTGGACCAGAAAGAGGAAGTCGATGATTCAACTCTTCCGGCCGAAGAATATCACATCAAAATTTAAACTCATTGATTGAATTCCATTCCAAGCCCATGCCCAAACTACCTTTTTTTCCCCCTAAAATTGTAAAGAAAAAGTACCATGAACTTGGTTTTAATTTTATTCCAAGATTTTCAGAACTTCCGATTCTAATATCGTATTATGGATGAATAAACCACCACTCAATTTAAAAGTTTCAACTAATGCACAGTAAATTTATATATGCATTCTCAACGATTCGTACCTATATTTTTGCTGGACACTACTAAAATATCCCTTTTTAGGCCCTTTTTTTCTACTTGTACAAAATTTAATTTAATGGTGATCAATACAATATGGATGTTAACGAGTAGTATCTAAGTATTTTTCTATTTTACTCACTCAAAAAATCACCTATATTCTTCTATTTTTTTTACTCAAACACTTAATGATGATCATCCAAATAAAAAATATTTCAAGTCAAGATGACCATCGATTTAAAATTTGATATCCTACAAATATCTCTAGCGATCAAATAAAGTAAAGTTAAAGTTAAATAGTTATCCAGTGAAATTAGTCTATTCACAAATTTACACAATCACTCGTGCATATCAAAAAAATAATATTTATTAAAAAAACATAGAAGCTCGTTGATGTATAAATATAAAACATCATACATTCATACATTCAATATAGTAATGACCTACGACCACGAAGATAATTTGTAAGATTCGACTAAATCATACGACATGAAATTCAAGCTGAAAAGGGCAAACAATCCTTATTTTCTGTCTTTTTTGTTAAAATAAATAAATAAGAACAAAAGACATTGCTTTGCTAGCTTTTACAACCCTTCTCCATCAAAAATGAATGCCAACATCACCTATCACCTTACTTGTTCCACTCTAATTGGTCGCCCATTGCCACCTCATTTGGGACTCCACTCTTGATCCATTCTTCTCATCAATAACATTATTTTGGGACCATTTTACATAAATTTAAACCTCTTCCTTCAATTTTCATTCTCTTGGAGGTCTCTTCTATTTTATTTCAAAGAATTTTTTATATCCATAAGTGTTCGGATATCTAATTGTGTATTGTGTTTCAATATTTATTGGATTCCATCTCAAAATTAATTCACGAGAAGTAGCTCACGTCTATTATAAACCATTGTAAGGTCATTTTTATTTTCAACGCGGGATCCTTAACAATGTGTACCAATTGTGTCTCGAATAACTTAGAAAATTTTCACATGTATTCAACCCTATTATCCTATTATCCTATTAGTAGCTACACAAAATATACTAAAAAACATAAAATTTGTGAAATAGACCGACTGCCCAAAAACATAATGATAAGACCAAAGAAGAAATTTTTGGAATAAAGAAAATACAAAACATATTTTGTCTAACCATTAAAAGACAATGGAAACAAGCAAAATGACCAAAGATTTCAACATTATCTTATCACATCAAATCCACAAACAGCTAAATCAAAATAAATCCCAACTTCTCCACAGCCGAAAAAGAACCCAAATAAAATGTAATAATGCTTTGGCTCTATCTGATAATGAGTCATTAAAAACATCAACAAATTCCAATTCATGGGCCTCTCTTTTTCTTCTCATTCATAGAAATTCAGAACACATCAAATTAAAAATGAAAAAGAAAAAAAAAAAACACACACACACACACAAAAGAACAAGAAGAAATTTTTTTACCTATAGAATGTCTAATGTTTGAGGTGGTCCCGTAATGTGTCTCTGCCACCTTCTTCTTCTTCTTCTTACTCTGAGCTGATGATTCTAATTCCATTTCTTCACGCACCCAGAAAAATTAACATAAAATTTTTCATAATCAGCACAATCAGGAGCTTAATTCCGGCAAAAATGGCGGATTTTTCTTCTGTGGCCGTCTCTGTTCTACTGATAACTTGGCCCTGGTGTGTAAATGGCAAGATCAGGCCACCCATTACTGCCGCCGTCGCCGCCGCCGCTCCAACAACTCGAATCGCCGTTTTGAAGGACACCCAAGTAATTCCCCGGCGCGGCGGTGCTCTGCGCCTCCGCCGCGGATTTCCGGCCAGACCCAGAATTCAAATTCTCTGCAAATTCCCCCAATTCCACCATTTTTAGCTCCGGCTGATTCGGATCCACGCCCTCCAAAAGATTCCCGAATTGCCCACTTGACGCCAACAGCGAACTGAAGCTCCCCGGAATATCCAACATTCGCCGGTCCGGATCCAACCCACCGCTGTAAACCCGGGTCGGGTTAGGATCCGAACCCGGGTTCGGCGTGGAGGTGGAAGAAGACGAGGACGAGGAAGACGACGGCCGTTTGGCGACGGCGGAGGCCCGCTTGGAATTCTTCCGACTGCCGCCGCCGACGGGGATGTTCCGGAGAGCGCCGCCCTTGGTCCAGTAGCGGCGGCAGTTCTTGCAGAAGTGGCGGGGCTGAGAAAGATTATAGTTATTGTAATAGCAAAATTTGGTGTTTGTGGAATCACAGCGAGGGCATTTCAGCTGCTCTTGTTCGGGAAATTGGGGTTTAATCGGCTGAAACGTTGATGGGTCTTGCATTGTTTGGATGCCCAGATTAGAAAAAGAGCCCAAAAACTGAAATTTTCCCGAGAAAAATTTTGCTAATTGGGTAATCTGAGAGATTTTGGTTCAGTTTCCAAGGAGAAGTTTCGGTGATCTGAGTTGGGGACTGAAAAAGGGTTCCAAGCTTTGAAAGACAAAAAGGGTTCTATTGTAAGGAAGCAGAGAAAAGGAAGCAGAGAGCTACAAAAAACCGACAAAAGAAAAAGAAAGCTTCAAGCCGTAGCTTTCATGGCTTCCAAAAAGCAAATCGACAGAGAACTCGAAAAGCATGCAACTTTACAGAGGAAGACGCGAAAATCTGAAGTGGGTTTTGTTGGGGAACGTTGTCGGAGAAAAGGGGAGTCGCCGGCGACGGGAAACTTTCCCGGCGAGTAGAAATTTGTTGTAATATCCGCGTGAAAGAGACGACCAGACGACATATATAAAGAAATGAATGAAGCGCTCTCTCTCTCTCTCTCTCTCTCTCTCTCTAGAGTGGAATTTTGGAATCTCTCTCTCCTCTGTTTCTCTCTCTAGGTGGGGTTTGGGGAAGAGGCTAAGCTTGTGGGTTCAAGACAGTCCAACTGACTGCCATAATTGTTTATTAAAAAGTAATCCAAATGGGGTTTTTTTTTAGGGTTTTGGGATTAGGACACTTTGGAATAACACTGAACACTCCTAATTTACTTTTTTCAAGGTTTTTAGAGAGAGAACACAAGAAAAAAAAGGCTTAATTCTTGATTTTTTTTTTGGGTTGATGATGGAGGATTTGAACATGCAACATTTTAATTGTACGTGTTGATATTGTTTTAGTTGTTAATTTGGTTTATTTTGATCTCTAACTTTGGTTCATTTTAATCTATCTTTAAAATATCTATTTTGATATGTGTATATTTAAAAAATGACTATTTTTGTTCTTATTTGTAAAATTTTAATATAAATGATACTATTTAATACAATTTATAACTGATCTCAAGAAATTTTGTGTTATTATATCTCTAGGAAAACTCCACCAAGAGGTTCTTTCTCTTACGTAATTTCGTTCATTCCATTTATGTGTCGGAGAAGAATGTCGAGCGACCTACCTCCGAGCCATAACTGCAATGCAATGGAGTGAATGTTATGTTAGAAGTCTCAGCTAAAGTCGAATCCGAAGACACATCGACAGACGCATATGCAAATGCTAAAAGGTGGGGGAGAAGTAAGCCGAACCTCTAGCCCTTTATCTCTTAAAGCTTTTATACGACCCTACTGTTGAGACGTGGAGGATCGCTCTAGAGCCCCGTATGTTGGTTGTGGTTGTAAACGGTCGCAAACGCTCATCTGTCTACCACCCTTCTTTTATTCCTTCAATATTCCGGTTATCTTTTTAGCGAAAAAATGTTACTTTTAAAAAATACAAACAAATGTTTCAAATTGCATAAATTAAAATGAAGAAAAATGAAAAGTATAAAAAAAATATATAGACTAAAATATATTGAGAAAAAAATATTAAAACCTTAATTCTTTTATTCCAAAATCTTGATCAGATCTTCCATTAATGGAAGACCTAACAAATATCAAACCGACCTAAGCCCACTTTTCACCTATTCCGCAATAAGGAAATCGATTATTCGATGGTTTTTTTTTTCTAATAAAAATATTCTAATTTGATTTTAATCTCCAATCTTTTTTTATGTTTATTATATTTTAAGGTTTATGCTTTCAAACCTTTTATTTTAGTGATTATAATTAATCTTTAATAAAATATCTGATAAAAGTTCGATACAGCCACATCTTTTATTTAGCATGTATTTAAAGCTGAGTGTTGGTTTTCAAAAAGAATTTAAATTTGGTTAAACGGTGAATAAAAAATTAATAGTAAATACCATGCAAAATTTGGTGGCTAAAACAATAATTTTTAGGGTTTTTTTTTCCTTCTGTCTTAATTAGAAGTAAAATTTAAGAGATGTCTCTTGAGTTATGTTTAGAT
Organism: Momordica charantia; assembly: GCF_013281855.1. Classification (NCBI taxonomy): domain Eukaryota; kingdom Viridiplantae; phylum Streptophyta; class Magnoliopsida; order Cucurbitales; family Cucurbitaceae; genus Momordica; species Momordica charantia. The sequence continues at coordinate 8,947,760 of NW_028275166.1, forward strand.
CAACTAAAACCAAACATTTAAAAGTTGATCAAGTATTTTCTTTAATTACTTAATTAATACTTTAAAAGAATATTTACATTTAAAATATCCATCTCAATTTTACTTGATACCTCATTTCAATTAATGTTCCTATTTTTTAAAAAGAGTAAAAATTTTTTTTTCATTAGTTTGACATTTTACTCGTACTATCAACTGCAGTTAGTTAAGTTGCAATTTTTTTAAGTATTTTATTGTCCATCCAATTCCCGAACTTAGTTCAACTTTTTCAAACTTATGACGTTTTGGTCAATAATATATATCTTGATCCCGTTGAACTATACTAACAATATATTTTAAATATTTTTTTAAATAATTAAGACAATGGTCTATTTTTGACCGAACAAATATCTTCTTAGGTTGACCTCTTTATCCTTATTACCGGTTAATAAAATAAGAGAAAGCATAAATATGAGAGTAAAACAAGGTGAGATTATTAAAGATTTTTCTTGGCAGGTTGACTTATTTAGCTGCTTTTATTATTGTTTATTTATTTTTGCGAAAGACGAGGGGTCGCGGCGTGGGGGGAATTAATCGGCTCAAACGTGTGAGTCGAGCCGAGCCGAGCCGGGAACATTTGCGTGGAGAAAACGCAAGTGCCACCAGTGGAGGCATCATTGGGATATCACTGTCAGAATCAGTACCGTCCATTGAATTTGAATGGGGTGATCGGGACCGTTGAAGTGTCAAGCGATGCGAGATATGAGAATCGTGGCGTTAAGATACCGTCACCCGCGAATGAGAGCGATACCACGTGTCGGAACCCCACATAATGACGGAGCTCGATGGTATTATCCTTCCACTTCGACTGGTGGACTGACAGCTCAGCCATCCAACATGGACATTACTCTACCACGTGGCACCATTTTCTTTTTCTTCTAAATTTTAATAGAAAGTAGGTTTCAATATTATTTTAGTTTATATACTTCTCGTTTCAAAATTATAGTATACACAATAAAAATATTTTAATATAAAGTAATGACTACATTTAGAAAAATTTAACAAGTGACCTATCATGCTGGAACTTTAATAAAAATAAATGAGATAGAAATAAAAATGAATGAACTAAATGGAGGAACAAAAATTGAAAATATATAGAACAAAATAGATGATTTGAAAGTAAAAAATTAAAATGAATCAAATTAATATATACATATATATGAGAACTAAAATAGTATTTAAACAAAAAAATGTATAAAATTAGTAAAGTTAGATATTTAATTTAGATCCAATTAAAATTTTTGGTGAGAATTGAGTTATACCCGACTATCTTTTTTAGTACGACAAATGTGAGTATTATCTTATTAAGTTATTATTATGTCTAATAGAACATTGAATTAAAAAAACATCTAAAAGTTAGGTTTCTGAAATTGTCTAATAAGTTTTTTTTTCTTTTTTACTTTAAAAAGTGTAAGTCATTGATGCAACCTTTTAGTTATGTACATGTCTAATAAGTTTTTTTTAGTACATGTCTGTTTATGCAAGGATATGCACAACAATGTATTTCAGATTGCAGCTCGAACTCGGCCTCCGGACCGATTTGAATACTTGGGCGGACCTGCACAAAAAGGTGAGCACTCCGACGATCAAGTCAGTATAGGTCGGATTCCCAGTTTAGTTCGAGGCCAGAAAATCATCGTACCTGATCGTGGAGTGAGGTCCTCTACTTATGGGTGGTAGTCCCGCTAATCTCGCGACGGTTACACCCGATAATCTCGGGACCGTCGGTTACACCCGGTAATCTCGGGACCGACGGTTACACCCGATAAACACGCCGCTGACAGTAGCTCACCTCGGCCCCCACCGAGCTTCCCGGTAGATCGGACCTCGGCCAGGTTCACTTCGGCCCTCATACTTAGCATCTGTCAACGCTAGTGGTGGTGATCTCGGCGGCCCGAGCTGGGCATGACTCATGAGTCATCTTGGAGCACCAATAGGGGTCCTCCACGTGTCCAGGGTATTCTCTTCCCCAAACATTGGCCCCCTCTCTGTCTGGTCCGATCTCGACCTGGCAGAGAAGTTCATTCGGCTTGCTTTGGACGCGTGGCGACTTCCTATTCGTGGGAAAATATAACCATTACGGTGGATTTATCGTTGGAATATTCAAATATTCCGACGCTTCGGATCTTCGGGAGGATTCTAGCCGCTCGTTGATTACACATGTACGGTGGGGAAATTTTTCCGACGAGCTATAAATACCCCCAATCCTTCAGGTCATACCTTACGTTTCCTGAATTCTTAAAGTTCGATCTGAAGGCAGCTCGAACCCTTGGTAGGTCGGTCTCTTCCCTCACTTTCTCTTTCGAACGTAGTTGCCATGTCGTCCTCTTTTAGCAGCGACTTAGGGTCCAATGAGGATTTAGCTCGTAGGTTAGAGTCCGAGCTCGAGGAGATAGAAAACTTTAGGTTCTCCGATGACGGAGAGGATAGTGATGCCTCCACCTCGGGTCAGGGTTTGGAATACCCTTCTAGGATACCTGAGCACTACCTCGGATCCCTTCGTAGGGGGTTCGCTATCCCTGAGAACATCCTCCTTAGGATTCCGGAGGAGGGGGAGAGAGCTGACAATCCTCCAGAGGGATGAGTCACTCTCTACTTCAAAATGTTTGAGTACGGCCTCAGGCTTCCGCTTCACCCTTTTGTCCAAGAATTTCTCTTCCGAACTGGGTTGGCTCCGGCTCAAGTAGCCCCCAATAGGTGGGGTGTCATTTTCGCTTTGGTCATCCTTTTTTGGCTACGAGCTCGGGATAGTGAAGAGGCCGAGCTGTTGGACGTAGACCAGCTCCTCGCGTGTTTCGAAGCGAAAAGGATAGTTAAGAAGCCTGGTCGGTTCTATATGTGCGTAAGGAAAGGCGCAAGCGGTATAGTTAAGGGGCCGACCTCCATCAAAGGATGGGTGAGGAAGTGGTTCTACGCTTTCGGGGAATGGCTTGCAAAGGACGAGTCGGGTCGTTCCTTCTTTGACGTTCCCACTAGGTTTGGGAACCTAGGTACGAAGTAGCTCTTACTTTTTGTGATAACTTTCTTTTTTGTTATTCAGGTCTGACTCGGATTTTGTCTTTGTGCAGTTTCAATCCGACCAGTCCCCGAGCTTACGCAAGCCTCCTTCGACACGCTGAAATATTACAAGGAGCATTTTTCGAGGGGTAGGAAGGTCGGAACCTTGGTGACCGACAAGCTGCTGCTTGAAGCCGGGCTGCTAGATTACAACCCTGCAGTTCGTCCCATTGAATCCTCAAGGCCGAACTCCGAACTTGGTATGCCGAGCTTGCTCCCCCCTTTTTCCTCTAACTTTGTGTTGACTCCTGTTTTTGTTTTGCAGCCATGGTTTGCGGATTTGCAAGCAACGTGAAACGCAAGTCCAAGGGCCGAGCCCATGCTCTTGAGGCTGCCCAGAGTTCGGAACCTGCCGCTCCTGCCGTGGCAGGGCCAGCCTCGGAAGATCCAGCCCTAGTGATCGAGCTGGAGTCTTCTGGGGGTCCTTCGAGGGAGAAGCGCCCCAGGGGTCAGACCGAGGCGGCGGACGTCTCGTCCTTGGCGAGGAGGTGAGGGAGGAGGCCCCTCTGAAGCGAAGGAGGAAGAAGAAGAAGACCACCTCCCCCTTGGAGGTCGGAGCTCGTGGGGCCCTGCCTGCGAGCTTCGCAGATCGGATGGACGATCCTGAGGCCAGGATGGGCAGGACGTCCGACGTGACAGCACGGTTCATAGTCGAGCCGTCAAGTTCTGGGGTGAGGGACCAGGTGTCCCGCATCTCGGCTGCAAGTTTGGACCGCTGCGTCAGAAGAGCGTCCAAATTTGTAAGTGACCCGGGGTCCGTCCTGCAGAGGACCATCGACTAAGCCGCTGAGGTAAGATTGGTGTCTTCATTTTTGCTCAATTTACCTAACAGGTAGCTCGGTCTAACTTTCTTCTTTGTACCTTTTCTCAGGCGTTTGTTGCTTCCATTCAATCGGCTCTGACCGTGAAGGCCGAGCTGGATGGGAGGGAAGCTCTGGCAGCGAGGGAGAAAGAGGAGTTCTCTGCTGCCTTGGAGGCTGCCTCTTCCACCATGAAGGATGAGCTGCTGAAGGCTCACTCTGAGGTGGAAATTTTGAAGGCTGAGGTGGAGGCCAAGGCCGAGCTGCTGAAGAAAGAAGAGGACAGACGCAAGGCCCAGCTCCGAGCTGCCCATGCTATCACCAAGGGCTTGGAGAATGAGAAGTTCCAACTCCTCAAGGAGAAGGACGACATGCTCCAGGCGCTTGAAACGAAGGAGGAGGTGCTGAAGCACGCGACTGCTGAGTTGGAGATGGTGAAGGAGCGTCTCAGCAATGGAGCCCTATTGGAGGAATCGTTCAGGCAACATTCTGAATTCGATGGATTTGCCAAAGACTTCTCTGACGCGGGCTTCAAGTTTCTCATGAAGGGTATTGCTTCCGACATGCCTGACCTTCAGATCGATCTCGATGGTCTGAAGAAGAGGTATGCTGAGCAGTGGGCGTCTGGGCCTAGTGGCACCCCTGGCCCCCAAGCGTTGGTGGATAAGTACGTCAGAGATCTGGACTCTGACTACTCCGACCTCAAAGAGGATCAGGTCGGCACCACTCAGGAGGGCGCTCCTCAAGCAGGCTCTTAGGCGATCACCTTTCATGAGGCCTTTCTCTGTCTTTCTTCTCTTCTTTTGTAAGTGTTAGGGAAGAGCTGCAAGGTCTATAAGCCTTGGCTCTGCCTTTCATTCAATAAAGAGGCTTCTCGTTTGTTTTTACTTTGTTGCCTTCCTTTCTTTGCTTTTTCTTTAAGCTAAAGCCAATGTCACCTCGCACCTCGTACTTTTGAGGTCGCGCCTTCAAAAATACTTGAAATTTTGAATTCGAATCTCTGTCTAGTATTCAATGCATTGCACCAACTCTGGATTTTTTAATATCGCACCGTTAACTTAAAAAACGTTAAAAGGCTAAAATCCTAAGTCCGTAGCTGTTCTTCATATCGCACCTCGTACCCTCAAGTTCGGAGGCTTGATCATTTTGAACTTTTCACATCGCCCCTTTACCTTGAAGGTTTGAATTTTAAGTTCGTCAGTGGTTTTGGCATCGCACCTCGTACCCTTAGGTTTTGGAGGATTGGATTTTAACCGACTGCTGGAATGTGATCGTGTGGGAGTCCGTGGCCCCCATTTAATTTCTGGTCGAACTCGGAATCATGAAATTAAATCATCACATTTATTCCGATCATAATTCTTTTGAAACAGTTTTTACAGATCCATTGAAAACCCTTTTGGCATTTCAAGGATAATAACGCTTCAAGTGTTCCGCGTTCCACGGGTGCGCGAGGACGTCTCCTTTCAGATCGGCCAATATGTACGTCCCAGGTCGGACTATTCCCTTGACCTCAAACGGCCCCTCCCAGGTCGGGTCAAGGGCACCCACATGGGTTTGGACCTTCCTTAAGACCAGATGTCCGACTTAGAAGGTCCGAGGTCGAACGCGGGCGTTGTAGTGTCTGGCCATTCTGCCCTGATATTCCGCCAGGCGTAGCTGGGCCATTGCTCTTCTTTCTTCCAGCAAGTCGAGGTTGAGGAGCAGCTCTTCCTCATTTGCTGTAGGCTCGTAATGCTCTACTCTGTCAGATTGCATGCCGATCTCAACCGGGACTACAGCTTCGGAGCCGAAGGCCAGGGAGAACGGGGTCTCACCCGTCGATTCTCTTTGGGTGGTCCGGTACGACCATAGAACCTCTGGTAGCTCATCGGCCCACCTGCCTTTCTTGGAGTCCAGTCTAAGTTTGATGCCTCGCTTGATGATCTTGTTGACTGCCTCCACTTGTCCATTTGCTTGCGGATGTGCGGGGGACGAGCTAAGGTGACTTATGCCAAGCTTGCTGCAAAAGTTTTTGAGCTTCGCGTTGTCAAACTGCTTCCCATTATCTGTCATAATGGCCTTCGGTATACCAAAGCGACATACGATATTTGTCCATACAAAGGACGTACCTGGATTCCGTTATGTGGGAGAGTGCCTCGGCCTCGGCCCACTTTGTGAAGTAGTCCACAGCAACCACAACGAACTTGGTCTGGCCTTTGCCCAAAGGGAAAGGACCAATGATATCTACCCCCCACTGCGCGAATGGCCACGGGGACAAGATGGGGGTGAGCAGCTCGGGAGGTTGGTGGATTATGTTTCTGTAGCGTTGGCAATTGTCGCAAGTTCTAACGAACTTCTTGGCGTCCTGGCTGAGGGTCGGCCAATAGTATCCTTATCGGATCACTTTGGCTGACAGCGACCGGGCGCCTGAGTGATTGCCGCACACTCCTTCGTGGATTTCTCTGAGGACGTATAGGCCCTCTTCAGGGGTTAGTCATTTCAATAGAGGCAGGGAAAAGCCGCGTCGGTACAACGTTCCACCTCGGACCACGAACCGAGCTGCTTGCCTTGCCAACCTTCTGCGCTCCTTGGGGTCTTGTGGTGAATTGCCCCCAATAAAGTCCACAATCGGGTCCATCCATGAGGACTCTAGAGCATCGATCTCCATTGATCTGGCTCTGAGATCGAGGGATTATCTAAGATCTCGACGGGGATCGACCTGGCCAGGTCGGTCTCGTACGCTGATGCTAACTTGGCCAAGGCGTCGGCATTAGAATTTTCTGCTCGGGGAACCCGGCTTACTTCGGAAGTTCGAAATTGGACGAGGTACGATCTGACCTTGCCCAAATACTTCTCCATTCGGGAGTCCCTGGCTTGGTACTCTTCTGTGATCTGGCTCACAACCAGCTGGGAGTCGCTGAAGATCTTAACACAAGAGGCCCCCAATGCTCTGGCGATTCGTAGACCGGCAATAAATGCTTCATACTCAACCTCGTTATTGGAAGTCCGGAAGCCGAACCTCAAGGCATACTCAAATCGCTCGCCTCCTAGTCCGAGCAAGAGGACCCCGGCCCCGCACCCCTTCTCATTGGAGGATCCGTCGACATAGATTGTCCACGGTAGGTCGGACTCGCCAGGCTCGGAAGGTGGTGTGAGCTCGGCTATGAAGTCTGCCACTGCTTGCCCTTTCAACGCAGTTCTAAGTTCGAACTGGATGTCGTACTCACTTAGCTCCATTGCCCACTTCATCAGGCGTCCAGAAGCTTCCGGCTTATGAAAGATGTTTTTTAGGGGCAAGTTAGTGGGCACCACCACAGTATGGGCTTGGAAGTACGGTCTAAGCCGTCGGGCCGAGGTGACTAAAGCGAGAGCCAACTTTTCCATCTGAGGGTATCTAGCCTCGGCTTCGGTCATAGCCTTGCTTGTGTAGTAGACCGTGTTTTGTCGCGCTTCCTCTTGCCTGATTAGGGCCGAGCTGACGGCACTGTCAGACACTGCTAAGTACAATTGGAGCTTGTCCCCTGGCAGGGGCTTGGCGAGCAAAGGTGCCGAACAGAGGTAGCTCTTCAATTGCTGAAATGCTTGTTCGCACTCTGCTGTCCATTCCAACGACCCTTTCTTTCGTAGGACTTTGAAGAAAGGGAGACACTTATCTGTCGATCTTGAAACAAACCGGTTCAGGGCTGCAATCCTGCCATTGAGGCACTGAAGCTGTTTCAGCGTTTTGGGTGCCTCCATCTCGAGCACGGCTTTAATCTTTTCGGGGTTGGCCTCGATCCCCCGGTGGTTCACCATGGAGCCAAAGAATTTCCCCGAAGAGACTCTAAAGGCACATTTAGCTGGGTTGAGCTTCATTTGATATGTCCTTAGAACCTCGAAGGCTTCGGTCAGATCGGAAAGATGCGACTTAGACCGCTTGCTCTTGACGAGCATGTCGTCCACATACACTTCCATATTCCGGCCGATCTGCTTGGCGAACATTTTGTTCACCATTCTCTGGTAGGTCGCTCATGCGTTCTTTAAACCGAAGGGCATGACCTTGTAACAGTACAGACCTTGGTCTGTTATGAATGCGGTATGATCTTAATCTGGGAGTGGGAAGCAATCTTTCGGGCATGCCTTATTTAAGTTCGTAAAATCTACGCACATTCTCCACTTTCCGTTAGATTTTTAACTAATACAACATTGGAGAGCCACTCGGGATACGAAATTTCTCTTATGTATTTAGCATTCAAAAGTTTGCTAACTTCCTCAACAATTACATCACTCCTCTCCTTGTTTATAGGTCTTCTTTTTTGTTTTACAGGTCGGAATGACAGATCTATGCTGAGGCGATGTGTCATAATTTTCGGGTCAATGCCAGGCATGTCCTCATGGGACCATGCAAAGACGTCCGAGTTGGATCTGAGGAAGTGGATTAGCTCCTCTCTGTCGGTGGCCCCCAACTTGGTTCCTATACTTACTTACTTCTCGGGACTAAGCAGAGGAACAAGCTCGAGCTCCTCAGTGGGTGCGGCAAACTCCCTCCTCGGCAGGTCGGCCTTGAACTCGAGCGTCCCATCCCTACTGGCGAGAGTTTCAAAGGCGCAGACCGATGAGCCTTTGAGTGCGGAGGCATAGCACTCCCTCGAAGTGGTCTGTTCTCCTCGGACCGTGCCCACGCCATTGGGGGTGGAATACTTCAAAACTTGATGAAGTGTCGAGGGAATGACCCGAAATGAGTGGATGATGGGTCTCCCATAGATGGCGTTATAGGCCGATCTACCGTCAATTACCATGAACTCGGCCATTTGGGTGACCTGAGTTTGGTCCTACCCAAGCGTGACCGGCAAGTCGATGTAACCCTCTGGGATGACCGATTCTCCAGAGAACCCAACCAGCGGCGTCGGGCTTTCCTTCAATTGTGACCTCGTCCATCCTAGGGCGAGGTAGGTCGGTAAGGACAGGATGTTAGCAGATGCGCCTCCGTCTACCAGCACCCTCCTGACCACCACATGATCAATCAAGGGAGCGATCACAAGTGCATCATTGTGGGGCAGGTGGACCGCCTCCAAGTCTGCACCGTCGAAGGTGATTGGGCAGGTCGGCCTCTGCTCCCTGATGATGCACACCTCCCGCCTGGCTGCACGAGCTAACTCCTTTCTTTTATGTCCGGACCGACCCCCGCTTGGCCCTCCGAAAATGGTATTGATAACCGCAGGTCGGTTAGTGCGCCGGGGCGGCGTCCTCGAACGCTTCCGCTCTTTCTTTTTCTCTGCCGAGCTGGTCTTGGGCTTTCCCACAAATTTCTTGAAGTAGTCGTCTTGAATTAGATCCTCAATTTGGCGCTTCAACTCCCAGCAGTTCGACGTGTTATGGCCGTGCTCCCGATGGAAGCGGCAATACTTGTCCTTGCTGCGCCTCTCCGGGGTTCCCGAAGCTTCTCAGGACGCTTGAGTAGTTTTTCCATTCCAGACTCCTCGATGTTCGTTAGGATCTCGGAAATTGGAATCATGGTCGGGGTGAACCGTTCGTAAGGTCGGCTCCTGGTAGGTCCGTTCTCCGCCCTTCGATACTCAGCTCGGCCGCTGGAAAAGGATCCCTTGTCCTTGGACTTGGGATCTGCCTTTTCTATATCTTTTCCACTTTTGCCCCGGCCGATCTTTCGTTCTGGTCGGCCGGTTTTGGTTCGGAGGAGCTCCTGTCCATCGATGACTTTCTTCGCCTTCTGAAGCACCTCGGCGAAGGTGGCCGGGGCCTGCTCTCCAAGTTTCACCGTGAGGGCTTCGTCGGCTAGACCGGTGAGAAAATAGCACATGGCCGAGTCATCGGAGCAGTGTGCGACCTTCAATTGTTCCTCCTGGAATCTGGTGACATATTCTCGCAGCGTCTTACCCTCCTTCTATCTGATGGTGGCGAGATGGGTCGCTATCTTTTTGTCATAATGCCGAGAAGAGAACTGGGCGAGGAACTCCCTTCTCAGCTGAGAGTAGGTCGAGATCGACCTGGCTGCCAGTCTCTGATACCACAATCGCGCGCTGCCAGTAAGCGCGATCTGAAAGGCGCGACATTTGATTGCGTCTGATGCCGCTTGGAAGTCTATGAGGCCTTCAAAGACCTCAACATAATCCTTGGGGTCCTTCGACCCATCATAAGGTTTCACGGTAGGAGCTTTGAACTTCGGAGGGATCGGTGCTTTCAAAACGTCCGAGGTGAAGGGCGATTCTCTCAAGTCGCCATCGTTCAGTGGACCTTCTTTCTGCTCACATTTGGCCTTTAAGGCCTCCACCTGAGCGTCGAGCTGGCCCCTCAGCTGGTCGAACTCCTCCCTTGTAATCACTCCTGTAGGAGTTGCTGGGTTGCGAGAGGATTCAGCCTGCTGGTTGGAGCTCCTGTGTGAGCGGGATGGTGACTGTCCTTTTCGGAGAGATGAACCTCTCTTTCTGTTGAGGTGTTCACGGAGGTCTCCTCTCTGGCGAGTGTGTCCCTCGCTCTCGTTGTCTTCGGGATGTTCCTCCTCGACTGGGCCGAGGTGGGAACCCCTTTGCTCGCGTATGCCAACGCGCATCATTCGGTTCTCAGATCGGGACCCTGCGCCTGCAGCTAATATCATTTCGTTATACATTTCCTCCATGGACCGCAGTTTTGTGCGCATTGCCTCCATTTCTCTCTGGAGTGCGTCCAAGTTCTCACTTGTCGGGGCCGGGGTTGGACCCCGGGCGCCCTTCTTAGAGGTTCCACCTTGGCCACGGGTGGCCTTGGATGTCCTTGGGGGGTGCGCAGGTGGTAGAACAGGCGCGGTGATTCGTGCCGACCTGCGGAGGGGTTCTGTTGCTAGGCCGTCGCGACCTTGCCCCTCTACCACTGCTGCTCCGACCTCCCTTTGGTGGGCATCGCTGGCAGCTAGGGTCCTTCGATCTGCCGTATTGGTCGAGTTTGCGGGTTGAACCATTTTCGCTTGCATGTTGGTTTAAAAGAATTGGGATGACTTAGATTGTCGTTCCCACAGACGGCGCCAAATGTTTATGCAAGGATATGCACAACAATGTATTTCAGATTGCAGCTCGAACTCGGCCTCTGGACCGATCTGAATACTTGGGCGGACCTGCACAAAAAGGTGAGCACTCCGACGATCAAGTCAGTATAGGTCGGATTCCCAGTTTAGTTCGAGGCTAGAAAATCATCGTACCTGATCGTGGAGTGAGGTCCTCTACTTATAGGTGGTAGTCCCGCTAATCTCGCGACAGTTACACCCGGTAATCTCGGGACCGTCGGTTACACCCGGTAATCTCGGGACCGACGGTTACACCCGATAATCACGCCGCTGACAGTAGCTCACCTCGGCCCCCACCGAGCTTCCCGGTAGATCGGACCTCGGCCAGGTTCACCTCGGCCCTCATACTTAGCATCTGTCAACGGTAGTGGTGGTGATCTCGGCGGCCCGAGCTGGGCATGACTCATGAGTTATCTTGGAGCACCAATAGGGGTCCTCCACGTGTCCAGGGTATTCTCTTCCTCAAACAATGTCTAATACGTTTTTTCAGTTACGTACATGTCTAATAAATTTTTGTTTCTATTAAACCTGTTTTAGTAAAAGGACAAAATCAAAAGATTGGTAACTTGTGTGTCAATGATCCCACATTGAAAAGAATAGGGACCTTACAATAGTTTATAATAGACCTGGACTACTTCTCTCATTGCCAATTGATTTTGAGATGGAACCCCATGAATATTAATATTGTATCAGAGCCAAAAGAGCCACGATCTTGAGGGGATAGGGACCAAAAACATATTTTATATTAAAATTAATTAAAAAGTTCAGAAACCATCTTACCTCCTCCATAGTAAACTTTGAAAACTTTGAGGATAATGTTTAATGTAATTATTAATACTAAGTTAATCATAAATAAGTTGGTTGAAAGTCAATGCATTGTGAAAAACAAAAAAGATAGATATGAATTTTGAGGAGATAGATACGAAGGAACTGTACAAACACATGGACATTCCAATGTAGAAAGTCATATATTTCAAGGGGATGGTGTGACACATTATACAAAGTGATGCACTCTTCGAGGATTAAATGAAAAATATTTTAAAGTTTTAAAGGATCAAATTAAATAAGGGAGAGAGAGACGTAAAAAATGTCACGTCCAATAATTTCTTTTTACTTTCAGTAGAATTCACGATTTTTTAGTAAAAACATATGTATAATTAATTGAATTATGTTTAAATTATATCAATCAATTTAAATGGTAGTGTTAATTTTGTAATCTTCATTTTGGCTAAATATATAGATTTTGAAACTTAAAAATACTAAGATTTGGGCTAATAGTGTAATGTATCTTAATTTTTATTTTTATTTTTTGATACAGAACTTAACAACATGGTTTTAAAAATTAGTATAAATAAATAAAAGGTTAAAATTCTATTTTTGTCTTTAAACTTTTATTTTAAATCTATCTTGGTCCTTGTATCTTTAAACATTCATTTTGGTTCAATATTTTTTGCTCTTTTATCTATTTTGGTTTCTATATTTTCAAACATTCATTTTAGTCTTCATATATATTTTGATTTATGTTTGCAAAATCTCAACACAAATTATATACCTGATGAAAATTATTTAATATAAAAACATGACAATATTTAAAAAAAAAAAATTAAGTGTAATGTTATCTTAAAATTGTGATCGAAAAAATGAGAAAGACTAAGGGACCAAAAAATCCTTTTTTTTTTGAAGTATTGGGACTAAAATTGACACTACAAATACTAGGATAGAGTTAAACTAAATAGGCTAAATTACAATTTTGGTCCCTAAATTTGAAAGGTTGTGTCGTGTCTATTAAGTCTTCTTACTTTAAAAATTATATAATAGATCAATGAACTTTGAAGGTTGTATTTATTTAGGTTCTATGCTATAAAAAAGTTTCAAATAGATAAACTATCAATTTTGTGTCTATTAGATCTTTCTCTCTTTTTTAATAGAATATGTGAGGGTAGGGCTTCAAACTCGCAACTTTTGAGTCGGAGATAGGTGTCTTAACCAATTGAGCTAAACTCAGATTGACTTAACATATATACCACCAAAATGCTTAAACTCACTCAAAATTAGCTCTCGACAGAATCATTAAGCAATACTAAGTAACGGAACATCAACATAGTTCAATTGGTTAAAATATATATTATATATCAAAAGGTTAAATGTTCGAATCTTCATCATCATATATTGTTGAACTCAAAACATCTATTTTAGTCCATGTAAGTTTCAAAATATCATAAAGACTAAAACAATACACGTGATAAGTACATTAACCAAAATGGACGGCGGAGCAAAGTAGGAAATATAGGAATAAAAATAATATTTAAACATTTATGGAAAAGAAAATGGAAGAAAGCAAAATGCGAGAATGCGTTGGTAATCAGTGTGGTTAATGATGAAAATGGACAACAAAGTTGGGCCCACCATTTTATTTATAACGTGGGAGTTATGAGGAAGTTGGAACGCAATAAAACCCCAAAATAAATCCAAGCCGTCAATCAAGGCACACCAGACACAGCCAATTGCCATTGTCCATTTTTTCAAGGATTGGTGTGGCCCACCGCACTGAATCATATCTCATTATCATCACCACCACGTGGACGATCCTGATCATTCCGAATTCCGAATTCTCATTCTTCCACCAAATAAGCCCTAATTATTACCATTTTCTTTTTCTCTTCTTCTCACCCCTATTTACAAATCAATAGATCTTATAATCCTTTTATTTATTTGTAAAAATTGTATTTCTTTTTAGTTTGCAAATTTTTATAAATTAAATTTGATTTTTTTTTGTAATAAAATTTTTAAAATATAATTAAAATTTTAGTAGAGTACTCTCAACTTTGATTCATTATAATCTAAGAATGTTTATTGTCCCTATGAAATCTCATCCAGTAAGGACCCACTTAAATGCGGTGGGGAATCCCTGTTTAAATTTCTCACCACAGAGATGAGGTAAAAATTTTCCTCACCATCTAAATTAGGTGACAGGGATAGGGAATACGTTCCTTGTTTCCTGATTTTTTTAATATTATATATACATTATACACACTAAAATAATTATATTATCATCAAATAATCATATTATCATCTTTTATATATACACTAAAAAAAAGTATGCATTCTTCTCTACCCACCCACCTAATATATATATTTGAAAGAATTAGAATTTAGAAACTAAGCAATTGAATAAAAATTTACTTAAGAAAAAATATTTATTGAAAAATATTTGAAAAAATAAAAAAAGAAATGGGAAAAAGATTTCCCGTGGGGAACCCTGCCCCGATCCCCGCAATTTCTTTGTGGGGAATTTCTCGAGGATGGAGAATTAAATGGGAGCTGGGTATGGGGACAGGGAAACCTTCCCCGTCCTGCCCCACCCCATGAACATCCCTATTCTGGCCCTATACTTTTAAAACTTGAATCTTGATTAATGTTAACTTTTTGTTCATTTTAGTCTCTCATATTCATCTTCATCCCTGTATTTTGAAGAAGTATCATTTTTTCTATTTGTTTTCATGTTTTATCTCATTTTGTTTCAATCACAACATTAGCCTCGTACTTAATTCATTATACTTTTTGAAATGTAGACATAATTTGTGTTATATGGTTTCCACGATTTATATTTTTTTTTGTTAAAATTTTGTAAACATGGATCAAAATCAAAATAGACGTTTTGAAAGTATAAGAACTAAAATAAACGAGAGTTAAAACTACACTAACTTAAAATTTTAAAAAATTGGAAAAGAAGGGGGTAATAAGATTTGTCCTTATTTTTCATATTTAACTAAGATTTAAAAAGTATTTAATAAAAACATATATAGGAAAAAAATTTAATTTCTATAAAACTAAAATAAATTAATAAATGACAATCTATATGTTGCTTTTTAATACTATTTTTGAAATTTTAGTTATTATTATTTTTAATATAAGAAAAATCGTTATCAAGTGAAGTTTTCATTGTCATCTGATTTATCAAATATTTGAAGATATCTCCTTTTAAGATTTTCTTGTTTGATTGAACAGTCGATAGGGAAAATATTTCTTGATGTAACAAATAGTCCTTTCTTTTTAAATACCCCTCGGCCGACCTGATGCCTATTTAACCTAAATAAATCAAAATTAAATATATTTTTTCTTGAAAGATGTAAACCTTAGACAACCATAGGAAAAGGTTTGATAATCATTCATACATAAAAAAAAAAAAAGTAGATTAATATTTTAGTTCATATCATTCTAATTTTTGTTTATTTTAATCTCTATATTTTTAAAATGTCTGTTTTAGTTCATGTATTTTTAATTTTTATATGTTTTAATTGGTGTACTTTTAAAACATTCAGTTAAATTTGAAGAGATATCGTTTTGGTCACCTCATTTTACATTTATCTCGTTTTTTCGATCACTCAATATATTTCTTGAAATGTAGCTATAATTTTTATTAAAAGGTTTATGTTATGCATATCATTTGCGTTAAAACTTTGCAAACATTAACTAAAATGATCACTTTGTAAAAGTTACTTGAAGCAAAACGAATATTTTGAAAGTTCATAGATTAACATAAAGCAAATATGAAAGTAGAACGAACAAAATAATTAAAAAAAATATGTATCGGAGTCAAAATAGTATCTTTAACCCTTGGGAATTTAATACGTTTTAAAAAATATATATATATATATTTAAAAAAGAAAAATAATATTTCAATTGTATCCCTTTACTTAGTTCAAGAAAGTCAATTTCGATTTTAAAATTTCAAGCCCAACAAAATATTAAGAATTAGAAACAATATCCATAAAAATAGTTTGGTTGAACAACCAACAACTAACCATATAGTTCCTCAAAACAAAATGAAATTAAGAAATTGGATTGGAGTGATACTTTTTTTAGAAAATTACATACAAATACGAGGAAAGTAAATTGTTTGATATTATTTCAGTTGTTGTACTCTCAATTTTAACTTAGTTTGAAAATTGTAATTTCAAAACATCTATTTTGTCCTTATACTTTCAACTTTGATTTATTTTTATTAACGTACTTTCAAAATGTCTATTTTAGTAACAATTTTGGTATATTTATTTTCATTTTTGTTTCATTTTTTCCAATCACAATTTTAACATGACATTTCACTTGTTAAATTTTTTTCAAATGTAGCCATAAATTTGTAATAATTAATTTTGATTGTGTATAAGATTTACGTACGACGACAAAGAATGAACCAAAAACAAAAAACATGGGGAAAAAATTACCCAAGTTCTATCTAACTATTTGAGCCAGGTTGAATCCGACTGCATTTATAAAGAAATAAATAACAATACTTCCTTATTAATCTGGCAGTAAGAAATCCGCTACTAGTCGTCGTTAAAACTTTTACGGGTGTTAATTGATTTGAAATAAAGAAAACGATCTACGATCTCTCCCCCTCTTTGCCCTCTCATATTTGTAAAAAAAAATAAGGCTGTTTGTTCAATGATATGAAAACAAATGATTCAATGAAAAAAATAGAGTTCTATTTATGTTTTCAATATTTTCGAATATGATTTTGGTAGATTTGGAAATTGAATATCAATCTTAAAAACTGTTTGAAAGGTGTTTAATAATATATTTGTATACCGTGCATTTAGTTCAATCTAATATATTATTAATTAATTTATTAACATATATTATAAATTTTGGATCACATCATAAAAAAAACAGTTTTGAAAAACAAACCTGTCAAAAGTATATTCATTAAATCTGAAAATAATAAACATAATTTAGATGGTCTACCAAACATGTCCTCAACGACCGAGCTTGGAAAATTGAAGTGGGCTAGCCAGGAGCAAAATATGGGTGTGGCATGTGTATATGTGTTTGATAAAATTAGGGGGAAAAGAGGGGAAAAGAGCGTTGACAACGGTATTCCAAGTATATATCTCAAATATCTTTTGTCTGCTTATTTGCTTTTGGTTTTACTTAAAAGGTCCAATACCAATTAAGATAATTATTTTCTCTTATATACTATGAATCACTTTTTTGTTTAACTAATGTGAAACTTTATTTACATTCGTTCCGATTCCGGAGGCATGAGTGATGGTTGAGACTCGGAGGGTTCAAAACATGTTGTGTGTTTCTGAATTCTGATCAATGATCATATCCACAAGTATCACTTCCTCTGCTTTCCTCTCTCTCTCCACGTGCTCTCTCTCTCTCTCTATATATTCTGTTTTTGCAGCAGAGATGTGGCTGTTTCTGTACTCTCACACTCACCATCTTCAACAGTCCCTCCCACTCTTTTGCCGTTGAAATATGGACCGTTCGGTCAGTTCTTTTTTATTGCAACGAATATAAGATAGATGTTCGCTAGTTAACACGAGAGTAATTCTTCAAATATTGACGGGTTGTAGATGGTAACTGTGTTGTCTAATTACCCACCTCAAAAGAAATAGTTGTACCAAACACAACGGTTAAAATTCTTTCATAACTGCTTTTAGCCCTTGCAATCACAATCCCAACCGGGTTCGAATATCCAAATAAGTATTATAATCTCATACTTCTTATATTTGTTTAGGCCTCCTCTAATAATTTATCTATTTTGGGGGTTCTTTTTCTTTTGGCAAAGAGAATGGCATAAATGTAATTAAATGTGGATGTGAGGTTTATTATAGCCTACTGTGTTGACATTTTGATATTATGTTAAATAAAAATATATACGAGATTTTGGTAATCCATACCAACTTCAACCAAACAGAAGTAGTTTGGAAAACAGAGCCCATTGGCCATTTACAAAGAAAATGCCAAAACAGAACAAAACATTTGAGATCTGTCATACAATTGGTTAAAAATGTTTCTTTATATATCCTACACTTCAAGCTTTAATATATACATTTAAATAAAATTATAATGGATGGATAGTCCATCCATTGGTTGAAATCATCAAGCTGCTAACAGCATTTTGAAAAGTACTTTTCAAACAGCTCCTATTTTAAAACCTGAAATAGGTATTTAATCTTTAATTTGTTTTGAATGAACAATGCAGGATTGTTTTCAAGAGCAACACTTATCATAGGTAAAGATCTTAGATCTAAATGAATTGTTCATTTTGGAGTTTTTTTTATACTATAAAGATCGATGACATTTCTACACACTAAATCTCAGTCATTCTATTTTCAGATATCACATTCTCATTCCTACGAACCTCTTCGTTCCTTCTCAAATGTTTCAAGACGTATCTTAGAATTTGACCTACAACTGACATGGAGGCCTCTTTCGAGGTCACAATGTATGCTAACGACATTACATAGTATGGTATGCTTTTATGAGACATTAATTGGGAATATTAAGAGCAACAATCAGCACATACCAAAGTCCAATGGCCAGCCTACTAGTAATCAAAGAACATACTGTAACTTACCTTCCTTCAACAAATCAGTCCCATCAATACAGCTCAAATGACAAAGACTAGTTAATAAAAAGAATCCATTAAAGATTCAAATCTCTCCACTCTACTTGATATATCAACGACATCGACAACAACGAAAACGATAATATAAAAGATTATTCAACATACCAAAGTCGATCACTCCACTGTGTTGGAAAGACGGCATCAGACTACACACTGGGAATTTGAGTGAAGAAGTAGCAAATCTACACAACAGATTTCAAAGCAAGGGAAAAGGAAGAGGGTGTTTCTACATGCAAAAATATTCAGAGGTAAGCAGGCTACATTCAATATGACTGTTCTTTACATAAAACTACAGTGATAAATTATGAAAAACATCCCAATGTAATTTCTGAGAGTGACAATGAATCAATTGAAAAAAAATAATTTGGCATACTGCAAGATTTAACAGCTCCTTCCCACCGAAACTTTTAGAAGTTAACTAAAAAACTACATTTGTTAATCTTGAACCTAGTGGAAGAGAAGATATTGAGCAGCAATTTCAGTGTTTTTGTAGGGGAAACTACAATCAGAATTTCTCTCCTTAGTTCAACCCGACAAAATGTAGAACAGAACCAAATCTCCTCTCTTTTAGAAGAAACGAAAGGGTTATAAAGGAAATGAAAGGTAGAATTATGGGTTGAAAGAAGAGAAGAAAAAGCAATGTTGCCCACCTGAGGAACATAAACAACTTGCTTCCTTGCAGAATTTTTGGCAACAGCAGTTATAGACGTATGCACCAGATACCATAGGCATATCGAACTCGATGAATGAGCTTCCATGATTAAGGATCGATGAGAAAGGAAAGAACTTTTACTGACAGAAGTCAAAAAGGTTAAGCAAGTGATGTCATTTGATGCTCACCCCCACCTTATGCATAATACATGTACAAGCTGTTTGCGGCAGCACAGGCGATTGAATCTTCAGCCGGATGCCATGCTAGATGCAGCAGCTTAGTTGTGAAATCAAAGGGATTGCCATTTGCATCAACCCCTGTGCTCTCAGATCCTCCTGATTTCAATGTTTAACGATGTAGGAATATAAGAAAATATGACAAAAGGAGAGGAATGAGCTTCTAGTATAGAAGGGCTCTGAATAATTTAGTCCATCAGAAGAAATAAAGGAAACGAAATTGTGGAGAACCTACCTCGTCTGACAACTCTTGTAAAGCTACTACTAAGTGATCTCGAAGGTCTCGAAGGGGTCTGCACTTGTCTCCTACTAGCCAATACCAGTAATGACATACTTACTATAAGTATTACAAAAATCTCATAGAACTCAGAGTTTGTGAATATGCCACTTGATTGAAATACCTAGTTGGATTTTTGCTGGCTTCCAAAGTCGTTGCTTCAGTACTTCCCGGGGAACAACCAAAAACTCGAAATAAATTGCTGGGATCACATCAATAACACACATATTCATGGTAGGGATTATTGGGAGGGGTGAAAAAAGTCTGAACATACATACGTGCATAGATAAACTTCGAAATGACACAGACCTGTAGGAACCTGTAGTTACACGCGATCCATCACCACTCAGACAACACTCAAACTTGTCAAAGATCGAATCGTTTTCATATAAATCACAAAGCTGCATATGGTCATAAGAAAGTGCATTTAGTCAAGTCCAATAAAGTTGTATAAATTTTTAGCTATAAGTTTTGCCTGAATAAAGAGATCTTACCTTGGGTCTTAAATATTCATGAACTTGGAAGGTTGCAACCGGACCAGTATCCATGTTGATGTCCCATAACTGAAAAAGACAAAAAAACAGGCTGGAGTTGCAAGGAATATGTCATAAGGAAAGCAAACTTCCAATAACAAGAAATTTGAGGCAGAAAAAGGAAGAAAAATGAATGATTCAAAGAGCCGAAGGCAGGAAAAATGTTAGTATGGTATATAACTTAAAGGAATGTCATAACTTTTATCATGTTTACTTAGTCTATGTGATAGCTCATATGATGCTATACGTCATTTAGGAGCATTTTTTTCTATTCGATTTGCAACTTTGTTAACCATATGGTCAAACAACACATTATTCTCAGGCACTTCATATTCATGTATATTAATACATTATTGAGAATTTTATATACACGGTTAGAAAGAATCATCACTATGACACTTCACATTCAAATCTTAGGATGGCACTATCAAATAGTTCATGGCCTTTTAATTGAAACAGAATTGATCGATAGTTATATATACATACAAACCTTAAGAGTCATGTAATCACGACTTAATATATATCTTCCGTTCTTTCCAAATTTAACATCTGAGATGGAAGCAATTATCTCTGTGAAAAATGATCTAGAACCAGGAGCCTCTGGTTCCTCAAATCTGTAAGCAAAATACACTATTTAATCATTACAAGTTCATGTAAGTATCATACCCTACCCCCGCAAACAAATCAACCAAAAATAAATTGAAAAAAAAAAGAAAGAAAAGTTTGTTCATAGTAAGAAGATATGTACGCAAAAAAAGATACAAGCGGGGGGTGGGGACACCTACAATTTGGCATGGGAATCACATAATGCTGACTGCCGCAAATCAACTAGGCGAATTGAGCCTTTTGAACTGCTATATGCCAGCATGTTACAATGTGTAGGGTGAAACTCAGCAGATGTAATCACCTCTGTAAAAAGATGCATGTACATAAAATATAAAACAAAGGTGAAGAACTCATACGCATGCATCTTATTCATGAAAATTCATATTCCATGAGTAAACCAAATAAGCATGGATATTATAGAAGAAAATTTTCACTGGTTCTCTAGCACACTATATAGTGAAACTGTGTACTACATCCAAAGCTATTCATCCACGGTTTTATGTCCCCCCCTTGAATGGGTGTGATGATGTGCAGGAGAAATCTCTTGTAATTCTGTTTTATAGTTTTGATTTTCTGTTTTTTTTTTCTTGTTTGCATTGCTCCTTTATTAGGGGCGTTCTTTGTAGGCCCTAAAGAAAGGCACACTAGTGAAATTGGAAAACTGGCATAAGATATAAGAGCTTCTTAATGGCCCTTCCTGTAAACATTTTTCCAAGGACATATTCCACTCATGTCATCACAGAGCTCATGACTAAAGAGAAACTAGCACTATAAATTCTAAATAATAAATCCAACACAAAATATCATAAATATCATTATGCAGAAGCAAGCCACAAGGAAAACAAAAATGGGCTTACCAGTTAAATCCTCCATGTTAGCAGGCTTCACATCAACAATGTTAAAACTTTGATTGCTAATTTCCATGTTCCAAAGATTTATCCGTAGATCATCAGCCGATATAAAAGTTTCACCATCACTATAAAATAGGTAGGATGTGTGAATACAATAGATATATGCATAATTATTAAAACATCAAATACCATTAAAAAAAAAACAGCAGGTTCATAATCTGATTGCTACTGTGATACATGATACTTTAGAACCTTCAAATCCTACATCAATCAAGGGAGGGGAAAAGATAAGAAGAGTAGCAGCTTAGTCCTTGTACAACATTTAAACATGTATCCAAACGTCTGGTAGTACCTGTTATTCGAGATAGAGTTGATATGATAATCGTGAGCATGAGCATATACTCTTCGACATCTAGCAAGAAGGCTTGTCTCGTGGCTAGTTAACTAATTTCACCAAGAACAAAAATATTATTATTAGTTGATAAGATTAACAAGGAAAAGGAAAATGAATAGCAATCACAATCACGAGTGTCAAACAATAATGTAACAAAGGAAAAGGGTAAATGAAGTGCACACAAAAAAACTCTCGGCTTTCTTCAGAAGTACACAAAACAAACCTTTAGTTTTAAAAATGCAAATCAATCTTAATGATTATATTGCATAACAGAATTTGGGAGATGTAGTTTGGTCAATCAAACATCCAATTAGAGTCACAAATGACAACAAATTTATTCAACCAGTTGCTGTTTCCAGATCTCTAATAATTAAAATTTTGGGAATAGTGTGAGGTCATGGCAGGGGACACATCCCTTGTCCCGGTCCGTAAAAAATTGGAAGAAAAATTTCTCCCATCCCCAACCTTGTCTACCTCTTGAACAAAGATTTTCTACAATGATTGTGGCAGGTGCATTCATGGCCCCACCCCCATCATGATTTTTGCCACCCATATCCAATTTTCAACTGTAACTTCTCAGTGAGATACAAACATAAAATTGATTGAAAACTTGAAAATGGTAAGATGCACATTTTTTGCATTTTGTCCTTTCAGCTATCTTTCACCACTACGACGGTACAAGAAGTTAAAAAAAGAGTCACAACTCGAAATGTGGAAATGCCCAGTCCAAAACCAAGAGAACACAAGCAACTACCACTTGTAGACGTAGTGACGAAATGGCCCCCAATAGGTCATTGCTGGGATGATTATGTAATCCATCACAGGATCCTCCATTTGGAAGATGTGGCATAGGACTGCTTGAAATACTTGAACTAGCTATACATCCATTTCCAACGGCTTTGGAAGGGTCCACATTCATGTTGGATATTTTCTTGATCTTCTTTTCTTGCACCTGGTCAAACATCAAAGAAAGAAGCCAGATTGAATAACGAATGATACACTTGCATAAAAAGTTTAATGACCTACAGAAATTTTCTACTATTCCATGACTTTGTGATAGGGCTAAAAATAAAAATTACTGCACTACACCCTTTTCCAGTTGACATGAGATGAGACTAATATGAGAGAATATAGTCATACCAAACAGTACAAAAAAAATGTAGCAAGAACACTAGAAAACAAATATATATATATATATATATATAGCGTTTCTATTTTCAGCTGTTCTTTTAAATTTTGAATTACTTATTATATTAGGTTTCTTAATTAGAAACTGATTCCTGTTCTGGAAACCAAGTCCTTAGTTTGGCATTAGTGCTTGCTCAAAAGTCAAAACTTAGGTATAACTACTGACCACCAACTAACTGATATTTGCAAGGAAGTAGTTCACTATCATATATATACGACGTCAGTTTCATACCTTCCAAAACTTAATGGTTTTATCATTAGTAGACAATAGAAAGAGGGCTCCATTGGCTGTTTGGCACCATCTGATTTTGTTAATTTTCTCCTCAATTTCCAAGCTCTTGAGATAGTCAAACTAAAAAAAATGCAGCCATGGTATGAGTACTAGAATAATAATATCAAAGCTATTAATCTGAAAAGTAAATAATTTTGCAGATATAGCAGAAGAGAAAGATTGCCTCGGGTTCATGGCTCTGGAACTCTGTTTTATAACGGAACTCAGGATGCCTACTAACTGAATGATCCATTTTCTCCAAGTCCTTTCTCATTCCTCCATGCTACAAAGACAATATATGAAACTTCCATAACCAAGAGACTAGAACTAATTCTTGATAGTGAACGCACAAACAAAATCAACAGAGGTCAAAAAGAACTAACATCTTTTCTATCTGTCCTCTCAAAAAGAACCACTCTACCACCTCGATCGCCAGTAGCAAGATGGTCGCCAGTTTGATCAAACTCAATGGCTGAAATAATATCAACTGCAGAGAAGCAACCATGTAGGGAAAATTAAGACTCATGTGGCTCTTAAAATACTACAGGAATTATGGCAATACTGCATGTCTACGCTTATGCTCTCAGCCAGAATCTACATCAAAGCCCATGTGCTCACCCACAACAACTACACGATTATAATTCCACTGATTTTGTCTATTATTTCCTGATTGTAATATCAATTTACAAGGCACAAAATCAACAATCTGTATGAGTTTACAAGCCTCAATTCGTCGAGCAGGCTAAACCAAAATCTAAACGGAGAGGGGAGAGCCACATTACCAGACCTTGTAAATAGCCCAATCCTAGTTTTCATGATGTTAGGCAGGGAAATATTAAGGTTATTTCCAACTATCACCCCCGTGAATAAACTTATTTCTATACTAAAAGAGCTGACGCCGATACTTCAATGCATGCAATATAAGCACTAACTTTGAACACAGCTGCAACCGTAACTTGCCGGATTAAGTTTCGTACTACTAAAATAAATCGACAAAGAACTAATGCTGCATAATCTACGAAAGGTACAAACTCCATATGGAACTCAAAACTATTCTGCAACTGAAACCCGCTTTACTCCCATATCGAACCCAAAATACCGCACAACAAATTACACTAACTCGACAACCCACAAGATGGAACGTGAATTACTCGGAACCAACCTGAAATAGATCAAAGATATGAAAACAAACCCTAACTACAACTGATGCAGTGTATACCGATTGGATCCAACAAACAAACCATAATGGCATGCTCAACAACAGTACAATGTGAAAAATACCTTCCTGTACTTCTTCGCCGGCGGTACGTTCACCAAACACCTGCGAGAATTTCCACTCGAGAGGCTGCGAGGAGGCCGCCGGAGCTGCCACGACTTCATCGCCACCTTTCATATCTCCGGGAGACTAATCCAACTCACCCAGATACAGAAGGGAAGAGGGGGACAATCCACCAAATCCAATCACAGCATCAACCGATCGCTCTGGGTATACATCATCACAGCTTCAAAAACTCATCAGAAAAACAAAACCCCAGAAAACAAAAAAGGCGAAAAAATGATCCGCTAGATTCCCGATTCAGCCATAGCGAGCATGGAAATGCGCAGACTCTGTTGGAGAAAGTTGAAGCACTGTGTGCCGAATTCGCTCTCCCAGTGGGTGGGAATCTAGAGCATATAGTAGAAAAATTATGAGGAAAATTTATGGGATTAGAACAGTGTATGAGCAAACCGTTCCTTCGGTTTGTAGAACCATAGAGACACTCTCCTTCTGTGTAGCTCTTCAATTCAATAGCCAAGTTTCTTTTTTCTTATTTTTTCTTTTCATCTTCCCTTTTTTTAATTTCTGTTCTGTATAATCTTCGAGGGACATGATAAAGTGACCAGCACGTGCGAGATGGCTGCCCTCGAGGGATTTTTGTTATCTTTTAATTTTAAAATCTGCTATTCTTTTTTCAAATTAGGGAATTTTGTTTTCATTCCCGTGTTATATATATATATATATTTTTAATCTAACAGTAAACTATGTTTAGGTTGACGACTCCAAATTTTTTTATTATGGATATAGCATTGAGCTCGCACATATATATTTATTTTAAAATAAACTTAAGATTGAGAATGATAAATATAATTTCTTACTATGTTTCTAATCCAAAATTTTAATTATCCATGCATCATCGAACACACACATAGATTTATTTGTTTTATGAGTTTAACAATACGTAGATGTATGAATTTTAATCTTCAACTTTTTAATCGATACTATATGTCTTAATTGGTCTAAATTGGCGTTACATTTTTTTTAAATTTAAATCATTACTCAATAAAAATATGATTTATTCCTTTTGTTTTCATGTTAATATTTATAGGATTGATTGCAACACATGCTTCTTATTTGTTTTTTTTATGCAATTTTTGTAAATATAATCTTTTTTAAGTACAAATATAGGGATGAGATTCAAACTCACAGTTGATAAGTGTATTAATAATTTGAGTTATGTTTAAGTAGGTGCTTTTATAAATACTATTTATAGATTATTGTTTAATAACGCATTGCAATTGCTATAATTATTTTTTTAAAATTAATATTCACCTATCCTATTACCACTGAAAACAAACACTTATAGGTTCATATCTAACATCTAAAAAAATAAAAAATATATATTCTATCTCTTATAGCAACTAATGAGAATTTCAAATTTAAAAGTGATGGATATATAAAAATAAATTGAAACAAGCTACAATTTTTGACAAATATTATTATATGTACATAGTCTAGGCTTGACTTGAGAAATTTGAGTCAATGTGAGATGATTTTTTAAAGAAAAATCTTGAAAGGGTATTATTAAAAAATCATTTTTTCTATAAAGTGATTTTTTTAATTAATGGACTATTAAATGATTTCTAGAAATGGTGCTTTAAAAGATAATTTATAATGATATAAGAAAAGTTCTATGTTTTTTTTTATCGATATGTATTTAAAAGTAGATTACATTTTATATTGTTTATAAAAAGTACTATAAGAAGAAAATAATAGAAATTATTTGTTGAGTCATAACCTCATTTTATTAAATTAAATTAAATTAAGTTTTGATGGTATTTAGTGACGAATAAAACTTCTTTGGAAAAAACAACTTTGGAAATTATTCACTTTGGAAAAAAGGTATGGCACAACATTTGTTTAAACAATTGTACTTTATTAAAAACAACTCAAAAATAAAACTTCTTTCAATACATAAAATTACGAGATTTTTAATTTTTTTTTCATTTCCACTCATATTTAGAAGGACCAGTTTGTCTAGGCCCCTTTAATAACCTTCTATTTAAAAATAAACCTAGATAATTATTTATGTTTTTTTTTTATTTTTTAGAAACATTCTAAAAATTTATTGAAATTTTGGAAACAATTTTTCATTGGGTATTAGAACCATGCAATTCTATTTTTCTTTATAAAAAATGAGAGAAAATAAAAACAATAAACAAAAACGTTATCAAACGAGCCATAACATTTTAATTTGTCGTTTTCTGTTTGGTGACGGGAAATACATACGATATTATGAAGTTTGAATCTATTTCTCTCAATTTACTCTAATCCTTTTACATCAATGAGACATCAATGATAGTTTGGTTTTTTTTTTTCTTATACTTTCAAAATATGCATTTTGATCCTTATATTTAACTTTTGTTCATATCAAACGGTTCGTTTTAGTCTAGGTACATTTCAAACAATTTAGTGAATAACGTATTGTGCTAAAATTTATGATCAAACTAAACGAGTTAAAATTGAAAATGAATGGATCAAAATGACCAATTTTAAAAAGTACAGAGACAAAAATGAAAATTTCAAAAGCACATAGACTAGAGAACCAAATTTGAAAGTATCATGACCAAAATAAACGTTTTTAGAGTATAGAAATCAAAATGAAACAAAGCTGAAAAACACAGCAATTAAGAAAGTATTTAAATAAATTTAAAAAAAAAACCCCTCAGAGAAGGTGGTCTAAAATAGAGGAAACCGAATGGCCCATTTTCCAATATTTTGTTGGGCCATCTGTAAGTTCTTCTATATATGGGCCTGGCTGTATTAAAAGGCTTGCAAGCCATTAATCACTCGAATCACATCATTTTCTTCAGGTTCATTTTTTTCAAGGGAGTGCAACATGTACTCGGCTGAAACTCGATAATTGGATAGCTACACTGTAGAGTTTCAGGAGGAATAACTATATTTGCTAATATGAGCATAGTTCAAGTGAATAAGACACATTAGTAACATCCCGAAGGTCGAATCTCCCAATCCCACAGTTGTTGAACTAAAAAAAACCATATTGCCTTTTCGAGAGACCTAGAAAGGAAAAACAACGCTCTATGTATTATCAGACTCACTCGTCTTTTCTCCTTCCTTCCAGTCGAGGTTTAAACTCTCGTAGTTGACAGAAGAGAATGTCTCAAAGCAAAATTGATAGTACTACAAAAATTAGCTCGACGATTAAAACATGATAAGCTTAACGTTAAACGTTAAAACGTCCTCATTTTCTTGAGACATGGGGAATATTGTCCTTCCCTAACGAGGTTTGGGTATCTCTACATGCATTCAAAGTAGGCATGTAAAATTTAAAGGTGATTTTAGGAATTTGGGTGTTTCAATTTAGGTTTTAAGAAGTTAAAATTGAGTGCATTTTGGAATCGTGAGTGATGAGAGAATCTTTGATTCGACTCTGCCAAAATTTCCATTTCTCCACAGCCTTTTCTTTTTGGGTTTGGCTTGGAATCAAATCATCCACCAGTTTCTACCTCTGTTTCTGAGCCCACACAGAGATATCAAAGGGAAAAAAAAAAGCTATGGAAAGCAAAGGAAAATGGCCCCTGCCTCTGCTGATTTTCATATTGATATGCAGTCTCATACTCTATTCTACTTTTAAAAATTAGGTTTGTTTTCTCACAATTTATTTGGTATCTTTTTCACGTTTTTTCGATACCAAATTTTAATAACAAAAACATATTTATGGAAAATATTGTCTTTTAGTTTTCAAATTTTAGCTGAGATTTTGAAAACGAATATATAGGTAGAAGTAGAACTAGCGATTATAAACTTAATTTTTAAAAACGACCACGTTGTTATCAAATAAGACCTAAACTTTTAATTTTGTGTCTAACAGGTCCTTAAACTTTTAAATTCTCTAAAAAGTTCTTAAACTTTCAATTTTGTGTTTAATAAATCTACATATTTAAAGCTTTTTCAAATTAAATGATGACTTAATATTAAGTCATGTGTATAAAAAGATCACAAACTTTCAATTTTGTATCTAATAGATTTGTGAACTTAAAAAAATATTAAATAATTCAATGGCATATTAGACACAAAATTGAACTTTCAGGCTTGTATCTAATAGGTCATTGAATTTTAGAAGTGTCTAATACGTATTTGAACTTTCAATTTTGTTGTAACTAAAATGTAATTGAAATATGTAGCAGAAATTGCTTACCGCAAGTGTACGGGTCAAGCTTTAATAAAGTGGTAAGTCAAATACCGATATCGTCCTCTGGATTGGGTTTCTAGATCACTTAAGTACCACAAATACAATCGCTCAATTTTATTTAGAGAATCAAAATCAAATTGGAGAATATAATCAAAGGAAATAAACAAGCAATAACAAAGATAAAAACAATGGGGAGAAAGGTCTAGGGAATTGATTTCACCTATTGAATATATGAACCAACTCCTTACTTAATCAAGATTGAACGAATTATTAATTCTATAGGCCAAGAACTCTCAAATCTCAATTGCCTCTCCCGAGCGCAAGCTAATTCTCCTTACCAATTATGAAACCAATATCCCTATCTAGTTTCTATAACAAGTAAAGACTTTATTGAAC
This sequence comes from Momordica charantia, assembly GCF_013281855.1. Lineage (NCBI taxonomy): Eukaryota > Viridiplantae > Streptophyta > Magnoliopsida > Cucurbitales > Cucurbitaceae > Momordica > Momordica charantia. Next base: position 8,976,963 of record NW_028275166.1, read on the forward strand.
AAGTCTTTTAACGACCTCTAAAGAACTTCTAAATCTCCCGATCTTAAAACCCCTTTAGTTATGCATTCCAGTTCTAACTCTAAACCACCTCTCCCGAGCGTAAGATTTCAAGTCTAAAATCAATCAATCTATGGCCAGTAGATTCAAGGCATGAAGCGTAGAGAAGCATAAATAGAACATTCATAAACATTCAATCAAGAAAACTAAACAATCAATGCATAAAGTTCAATGGCTACATCAATCCCTAAGATAAGAGGTTTAGCATTTCATATTCAATGTAAAATAATAAAATCACAATGAGAAGTCCATAACAAAACTAGAAAAATCAAGAGAAAGGAGAAGAAACTATGTTCGGCGTGTCAATCTTCCGTCCCCGAAGCGACATCCATGATCCTGAGCCTTGAAAATCACTTTCCTAAGCTCTCCAATGGTCTCCTTGCCCTCCAAATTGACCAAAAAGGCAAACTGCCAAAAAACCTCTCCCAAACTCTCCCCTTTCGATGGCTGCACAACCCTATTTTTATAAAAAGTTGTCGCGGCAGCGCCGTTGCGCTATATACAGGGTCATGACGCTACACTATTCACAAACACGAAATTTAAACTTTGGAGCGTCGTGGCACTCTAGGCTAGCGCCGTGGCGCTATTTCCTCGGGTTTTTAGCTCCAAATCTTGTTGTTATTCCATATATTGGTCACTTTAATTCCGATTTTTCTCTCATTTTGATCCAAATATGTCTCGTTTCCTCCCGATGCTTTATTTCTGCAAAATATATCTTATGTGCTTAAATTTGTCATGAAGAAACGAAAACTAACAAATAATTTCAATATAAATCTCATGAAATGTAGCTCACAAAGTATGCTATCAAAATACTCCAAACTTTTTCAAATTAAAGAATCTATTAGACATAATATTGAATTTAGAGTCTAATAAGTCTCAAAATTTTCAAATTTTTGTAAATAATAGGTTATTGGAATATTCGAAACTTTTTCATAACTAATAGGTTATTGAAATATTCGAAATTTTTTGAAATTAAACGATCTATTAGATATAATATTGAATTTCGTGTTAGTGAATTTTATAAAATATCAAATAGGTCAATGACATACTAAACACAAAATTGAGATTATACGAACCTATTAGATACTTTTTAAAATTCAACGATCTATTAGACATAAATTTCAAAGTTAAAGAACCTATTATACACTTTTTAAAATTTAGGTATCTATTAGACACAAGTACGAAAGTATAAGAAATTAAACTTGTATGTTAACATGATTGACTTACACATTTAGTCTTCAAACTTTTACAGTCGTGTTCGGTAGGTTTCTAAATTTTTAAAAAATATTTAGTAAGTTTAAAAGTGTGTCTAAAAGATTTATACACTTTCAAAAGTATTTATTAAGTCTTCAAACGAACTAGTTTGTGTTTAATAGATCTATAAGCTTAAATTTCAATTTTATACGTAATAGATCTTGACCAATTCTTATTATTATTATTTTTTTAATTTATGGACAACAAAATTGAAAAGTTGGGGTTCTACTAAGACACAAATTTAAGAAAACAATGAAGAGTAGGCTATGGACCTATAAGAAGTACACAAATTTAAAAATTTAAAGCCTATTAGATACAATCTTAAATCGTTGATCAATTAAACTTATAATTTAATCACATATATATAAATTTGGTCTTTAAACTTTCACCCTGATCTAATAGGTCTTTGTTGAGTTAAACTCACGATCTTTTAATCGAAAATAGGTACTTTAATCAATTGAATTATGTTTAAATTGATTTATCTACTAGGCCTTTGAATGGTAGAAGTCCGTTGATATAAATAATTAAACTTTCGATTTTGTCTCGAATATTTTTAGATGGCAAGTGATTGAAGTTGTAATTTTATATGGACCCAAGTCCAAGGCTTCCCCAAGTCCATTATTGAGGTGGGGAAAAGCTGTAATTTGATGAGGCAAAAAACAAAGCATGCAGTTGCAGCTGCCTTCTAAATGGGTCAATGCCGTACACTAATGGAGCTTGGTTTTTGTCTCCTCTCTCTCTCTCATTCTTCTTCTTCTTCTTTCTTCTTTGGATTCATACCCATTATCCATGATTCCTTCACTTCTTCTTCATTTCCTTGCTCATGATTTTCTCTCTCCCATGGAAGGGAAAAAATAAAACACAAATTCTCCGTCGTACTCAGGGTCGTAGCTGGTGGTCTCCTAACTTGAATATAGCTCAACAGTTAAAGACATTACTAACTTTCTTGATAAGTTGGAGATTCGAATTTCTACCTCTCACCACTATAATGCTTATGGTTGAAAAAATACTTTTGTTTCTTATACTTCGATTGAAGTAATGATTTAGTCTATCTAGTTTAAAATTTGTAACGATTTAGTTTTTGGTGTGATTTAATAAGGTTTTTTATATATGTAGATTGTCGAACTGAAGAGAGACCAACACATGTTTATAAATTACAAGGATCGAATCGCTAGATGATAAAAATCGACATTTAATTTCGATGAGATACGTTAGGGTCTAAATCATTACAAAATTTAACCTAAATTGTTGCATACTAAAATTTATGGATTTAATTTGTTATTCATTTGAAAGTAAAAAAAAAAACTAAATCATTCCAAATTAAAATTCAGGAACTAAATCATTATTTCAATCAAAATATTTACACCAATGCTATTTATAAAAAATATATATATACTTCTAATTTGATGCTGTGTAAGACTGATCTCACCCCGGGGTAAAAGCCAAATATAATATATATTTTTATAGGATCTAGAACCAATAATTTTATGAAAATTACTATGGAGAAAGAAATGAATCTAGGAAAGTAATTATGCAAAGTAAAATTTAAAAAGTTTGGACAAATTGAGGTTTTAAAATTATTTTTCATCATCAAAATTTTCCAACCCTACATGCCTATATATTGGTCCTGTCGCACGTCGTCCTGTCCTGTATGATTTCTTCTACATGTCGCAAGATTCTAACCTAATCTATGAGAATACCTCAATATATATTTAATGTCTTCAATATGAAGATGTTTTATCTTTTATAATGTCGTAAAATGTCCAATAATTCAGTCCTAGATAAAAATATAGACACACGTCGATGAATTGTTATTTTCACTTGTAAATACATGAACGAAACTAAGAAAAACTTGATAATTATGATATTGAAGATATTTTGAAAAAGGGGATAATGGGAAGGCTATATATGGATGATAAAATAAGAGAAAAAGTTGAAATTTGAGGGATTGTAGGGTAGGGAGATTTATTGTGAGAAATTTAGAAAATGACTTTTTGATTGGTTTCACATCCATTTACATCCTCACCTACCAAAACCCCAAATCCATTTTCTTTCCCATTTTGATGGTTTAATTAATTAAAATGTTCCCTTTAAATTTTAATTAACTCAAAAAGGACCACAAAAGAAGGAATCTATATCTTCCCTTCAATGCCAAAATGACAACTATTAGAACTGCTACATCAACTTATATGATTGACCATGGTGTGATGCCCATTAGGCTCTTTATTATTTCCATTTATTTTAATTTATTATTCGGTCAATGTTCTTCGACACTATTTCTATACGTTTTTATTTTGATTTTTAAACTTTTATAAAAATTCATTTGATTTGTTATGAATGTTTGGTCACGAGTGAAAGACTCCAACAACCTTTATATAAGAATGGAAGGTTGGAATCCTTACTCTAACCTCTAGTGGTAGAGTTATAATGATGAAGACTATGAATAAATTCTACTTAAAATTTAGGGGCTAAAATATAAAGTTTCAAAGTATACCAACAAAGATGAAATAAGTGTGAAAATTTAAGAAACCAAACGTATGTTTTTTGGTTTTCTCTGTAATTGATTTGTAAAAGTATATTAATTTTTAAATCTATTTAACTTTTTTGAAAATGTAGTTATCCCTTTTTGAATTTTTATAACCGGAAGATTTTGTTATGAAAATTAGAATAAAGGCAGACTTAGATATCATATGTTGCTATTACAAACTACTGCAGAGTTCTTCAAAACTGGAAATAAATATAAATGACGTAAGAAAACAACATTATAGGGATTTGAACGGGTCATGATCTTCTGCTCCGATATCATATTAAATAAGAATAAACCAGTTTAGATTGATAGATTAGATAAATTTAATTGATTTATTGGATATCTTTAAGAGGATTGATTCTGAAATCTATTTAATTTTATAGCTAAGATTTTATTTTGGAAATTACCATACATTGTAAAAAGGTTTAAGAACTATAAAATATTTGATTCTTCAATTTTTAGTTACCCAAATAAATACAAAGAGACGCAGCTGAAATCGTTTCTTATTTTAAAAATCTGAGGAAGATCCCACTTGATCTATGCCAGGGACTATTTGGGGAAGTAGAAATTGACATGAGAAATGGTCTTTTTTACTTGTTTAATCTCCTGAACAAAAAATTAGTAAAAATGTGCTTTAAAATTGTTTGGGCAAATATTCTATTTTCTTAAAATAATTAAAATATTCCTCCTCGGAAATTTTTTTTCTCAAAAACACATGTTTTTTTTAGTACAATATGTTGGGGAGAAGATTCAAACTTATATGCCAATTACCGTTGAATTATGCTGGCTTTGGCCCTAAAAACACATGTTGATGAACATTAATGTTAGAATCTAATAGATTCTGGAAGACAAATATATAGGTTAATTAATTTACGTATTCTATTATTCAGAAAGTTTAAAATGTCCATATTGAAATGATAGAAATTATATATATTTTTTTATATATTTGTCTTTTTTTTTATGATCCTACGTAGATGTTGATTCACTTCTTGATGTTAAACTCATAATATATGGAATGTTAATGAAAATGTCGACATATCGATAGAGAATTAATACCCGTTATGGTTCTTAGATTAACATGACTATTTCATAACTCATTGCATAATTGAAAATTATTTTTATTATTGACCATTTAATAGAATTATATTCAATCAATTATTTATCGTAACATTTTCTCTTCTTATTTTTCTTTTACGTACAACATTTTCTATAGGAATCAATGACTTAAATACACGCTAATCATATTAATATTTTGTTTAAATCTCTTAATTTTTAGGTTTACTATATTTTGGTCTCTAGCATTTTGCTTGTTTATTCAGTTGGTGTATTAAACTTAAAAAGCAAATAATCATTTTGGTATGTCTATTGAAGAAATAATTCTTTTTGTTAATTACTATTTACTCTATCGTTTATTATCTACTCGCCCCATTATTTGCTTTAGCCAACTTTACGTGGATCGACACAATTATTGAAAGTCTGTTTGGTAACGTTTCCACTCCTTGTTTTTCATTTCTAATTTTATTAGGAAACCAAAGCATTTGGTAACTATTTATATTTATTGTTTCTCAATTTATTTAGAAACTTTATCAAAATTGTATAAATATTTTGGAACAACCAAACACAAGTTTCTGGTTACTTGTTCCTATTTCTAATTTGTTCCAAATCATACATAAAAATATTATTTTATCATTTTTTTAATCCATGGGTGTAGAGTCATCTCATTCTACTGTTATTTATTAAAAACGAGGAAACATAAATAAGAAATAAGAACGTTATCAAACAAGTCCTAAGTTATTTAAATTTCTTTTAAGGGGTAGTAATTTAAAATCCTAGCTCCCACGTATGTTGTAATCTAGAATTTTGGCCCTTTTTTTTTCAAATGCCTCCTATTGATGTAATGTCTGGATGAGGTGTGCTAAGTCTTAGGCGACGACTTACAAACAAAACGTTGCACTAGTGTCGTGCTTGATCACGTACACTATGAAGTCAAAGTTAGTACGTAATCGTATATCTCTGAGAGGAATGAAGCTTGATTTTTATAGGGAAGCTTTGGGAAGCGTGACACTACTATTTCGACGCGTCGTACATGGTGTCAGCTAATCTTTCGATAATGGCATTTTTCTCAAGTCGGAAGTGTGTTTTCAAGCAAGTGTTCTACATGGCATGCTCTAATTCTACTTAACAATAACTTTAATACATGTCCATGTTAGTACATTCATATACATATTTGAGAAGTCACGTTACTCATATGCTACACGACAAATTAACTGCAACAATAAAAAAGTATACCTTTTCTTAAGTTCATTGTGAGAGTCCAAACATCAAAATAAAGAAATCCAAACTAAAATTGAATTCAAACCTTAATATTTAGAAAAGTTATTTCATCATAGTCTAGGAAGAGAGAGGACATGGGTTGGGAATGAAAATGTGGAAGAAGGGTGTAGAAGAAGAGCAGTACAAATCACAGAGATTTGATTCCAATTTTCAATTATTAGCCTTGGGCAAAATAATTCTTCACACAGAAACCACACTCTCCAACTCTATATTAACATAGTTTCATACTAAATTACAAATTTTCACAGCTCCCAATACCTCCAATTTCAAAATATTCCAATTCTTTCCTTGTTTAATTACTTGAATGAATCCCAAATTTGCTAAGATTTCGTGGATATATAAGTAGAATATAGTATTTTCACTGGTGCGACGGGCAACAACTTTGGTTTAAAATAGACAATATCTCATACTATTATAGACGTTTGGGGAGGATTGTTATTGTTGGAGGTCAATTATCACCTGCCACATGTTGACATCTAGAAACAACCAACTACGATGATCAGATAATTATGAAAACATTCATGAAACAATTTTAGGCAGTTCGACAGTAGAAGTTGAGTTGAGCCATATCTCACATACCGACTGATCCTTGTCATGTACAAGCCGACCTTGAAGAGCACCAAATAGGCGCAAAGCAACAAACATGTTCTCCAACAAGACGCCATAATCCTAGGTGGTTGGAGAGCCGTTGAAGTGTTATCGGAAGCTCCCTTAGAAGCGTGCTAACACTACCTCTAACACAAGGTACGTGAGACAATATTTTCTCTACAGTATTGATCAGATTGTGTACTAATTTGAGTGTCGGAGTGCAAATTTTGTTTTGTATATCCTTCGTATGTCGGTAATAAAATTCCGAACTTCACGATCGAGCTTGATCGCTGTCTTGATCAAAAAGTTATATTAACACGTTGGTAGCAAATATAGTTTAAAAATTTTGAAAACTTGAATTAGTTGAGTTTAAAAAAATTGTTTGGTTCAATAAATTTGAGAGCTATACGCGTTGTTTAAGACAATAGATTTTTAAATATGATATTTTAATATCTAAATATCTAAATTTTTAAACTTTTGATTCGATTAATATACTTCGATTAGTATATTGTTTCAAATGCATGTACAAACATAGTCAAATTTTGTAGGCAAACAAAAGACATGTCATGCAAAAATTTTTACTAAATAATTTATGAAAAATTCACGGTAACGAAAAAAACTTAACAAAAAAAAACTATAAGCTAAGACAAAACATGCCTACAATTAACGATAATGCCAAAAATACAATTAAGTCATTAAATATAATAATTATTCTAATTAAGATAATTTTATAAAATTCTGGGTGTGTTTGATTAATTAAACAGAAAAAAGAAAAAGAGAAGATGAGTTTGGACATATGTGTCATCAATTTTAATGCACGCCGATGTCGTTGAATAATACAGTGTTTTATTTGATTATTAAAAGAAATTAAAAATAAGCGAGACGATTTGTCGGCTTTCTGACGCTCCGTCTCGCACAAACCACGCATCAATCAATTTTACAGATTTTCAACGTTGATTTGATTTTTTTATTTATAATAAGCGAATTAAAAAAGTATATTAATCTTAAATTTTAAAATCTTATTTAGTTTATTTTAAGTTTTAACTAATTAACTTTGAATTTTCCGAAAAAATCAATTTAGTTCTTGCTATTAATCATTTAAATAAAATATTATATTTTGATACATGCATATATTTTTTTTTCATTTACCTGATCAATTCATGTATGTACAAGTGTGTAAAGTCATGTGTTACAGGTCTTATATTTTCTAACGAATTCAGAGTATTTTTATTTGATTAACATAAAATTAGTGGCAAGGATTAGAATAATTTTATATGTAATGTTTATGGGTAGAATATAATATTTAAAAGGTAAAATACTAAGATGAAATACCTATAAAAAATGAGGATGAAATAGGATTCAAAAACTAAATTGGTTTAAAATTTACTACATATTTGAATGTTGGATTGAATTTGTTGGTATGTATATGCTTATATATATTTAATTGTCTACTACTATCATTTAACATGTCAAATTATCACTTATCAGTTTAATTTGTTGGGATTGGTGGAGCCAAACCACAATCGAATCGATGAAGATTTGATGAACAATGAATGGTGAAATGCATGAGAACTATATATAGGCATGCTAGTTGAGGAGGCATCGTAGGTTGCAAGAATCAGAGCATTGAGATGCTAAGGACGATGTCTCAACGTTGTCACAAGGGAGGTGCGTAGCATTGAGACGCTATAAACAATGTCTCAACACTCCAGTGCAAGTTATTATAAAATTACCTTCGTTTTGCTTAAGTTTTCAGCAGCTGTGAGGATTCAATATCATTATGGGGTAAAGAAGGATCAAAAATCATTAAAAAAAACTTTCGGAAAATTGAGAAGAATTTTGTGGCGTTAAGAGGCGACGACTCGGGGTGTTAGCAACACACAAAATATGGCAGATCAAAATCATTGTTTGGGATAATTAGTTCTCGATTACTTTGTGAGTTCTTTTATTCATGTACCTAAGCACAATGTTAAATACTTAGAAGCAAGAATGCTTTTGTTGGAACCTCTAGAAGGTGTACCGTAGGGAGATATTGTGAGTGCTTGTATCAAATTCTCATATAATGGAACCCGCATCTGAGTCGAAGACTGGACGTAACCAATTAGAGTGAATCAATATAAATCTGTTGTGTCATTTATTGCTTTACCTATATTTCTGTTTGTGTTGTGTGATCGACTTTAATTGACTAGCTATAGTTATAGAGAGAAACATTGTGCGGAGCGCCTAATTTCCCAATACAGTCAACATGCCACTGTTAATAACTAATGATTTGACTTATAATGTTGGAAGTTAAGAAGCAAACTTGTCACTTTTACTTGCATAATACCACTTTATTGTTAGTTATTCCATGTGAGATAAATTTTAAATGATATATACTCGTGAGTCATAAAGTCTGTGTAACTTGAAAATTAAGAAGTCGTATTTTGTTAGGTTGATTTGCTTATGGTCTCATTGTTACAGGTTTACTAATCACATACACTACACACCTGGACTTGTGAAACCTATATTTGGTTTATATAACAAAAAGCTCATAAACCAATCATATATTATATAAATTTGTATTCATACGACTCATTCATTTGTGCAATTTAGTTCAACTGTTAGGTTGGTGGCTTGATCCTAATCATCAAGTAAGCTCTTTTAAAAGTCAAAATCGAAAATACATTGTTGAACATAGAAATTAAGTACGACAAACTAGCTGTGCTATCTCTATAGATAGCATTTTGTTGCTGGTAATAGCCCCAAGGTGTTATAGAGTGACCCAACACCTAGAATATTGCCTGCGCTACGAACGTAGAATGAATTAGGGTAATTTATAAACACAAATCTTATATTCTTTTATGGTGCGCATAAGCATTGCATGGTGATTAAGGGCTTATAAGATAGATTTTATGAGAAGAAAAAATGGTGAGTAAATACTCGGGAAGACTTTTATGAGCTCATATGTAATCTCCATCAATTGTTAAAACATAGGCTACATTGGGTAGACCGATACAAATTCAATATAGTCTTTATCAAATTTATTTCTAATTGTGTCATTTTATGTGTCACACATATAAAAATATAGATTTTAGATCCGTTAAACTTTCAAATTCCCAATATAATATGTATTACATGCACTTAAACTTTCAAACCTTTAAGCTAAGTAAAGGTAGATTTATTTAAAATCATAGCAACCTCTCTTGAATTTAAGATATATCAATATAAAAATTGTGTTAAGATAAGATGTGAAATATATATATAATGAATATCGTCCATAAGAATAAAAATATAAATACATTGTATAATAAAAAATATAAAATATAAAATATATTTAATTCATTAAACAAGTATAAACATGCATGAAAACGTGCGTTGTATTCCATAGTCGGTTGATAATAATAATAAGATTAACCACTAACTATAATTAATAATATAACAAAACAAAAAAATGCATTATTTATTTATTTTTGTCTTCTGGCCATAATAAGACGAAATAAATAATATAAACTTGATTTAACAAAATAAAATTTAAACTTTGGAAGAAAAACGAAATAAATAATAATAGAAAAAAAAACTTTCGGAGGTTCGAAAGCTGCGACACGATCCGGGATACGTGGCACCGAAGCCGAGGACGTCAGCCGCCAAAAACGCCGTCGTCTGGTCACTGCAGCCGCAGAAGAAGCAGCTGCTACAGTGACCCTACCGTGAGGTAAATCCCGTCACCGTCTTCTGACGCGGCGATGAACGGAGGAAGGTAACGCGCCGCGCCGCGAGCGTGAGCCGTGAAGACGGAAGACGTTGACGGCGTCGGGTGGGCGAAACGGTGACAGGTGGACACGTGGGTGGCGACGGATGGGCGATGGGACAGTTGACGACGACTGCTAACGGCGAGTGGACCCCACGTGGGGGCCATGGCGCTTGGGGACAGTGTCGGGGGGTGGGCATTTTTTTCTGTTCTTTGTTTAAATGCTTTACTAGGGATTGTGGTTGAGTTCACGTTTTTGCATTAATGACAAGTTTCAAAATTGAAACTGGGTTTTCAGATGTCTTGGATAAAGAGCCCTCTATCTTTGCTGTATTTACGATTTTGGGTCTTTCAACTTTCTTTTAAAAAATTCGAACCTAAAAGCAGCGTTGTTTGGTATGGAGTGGTCTGGGTCGGTTTTTTAGTTCTTCCCGATGCTGAAAATGGAGACCGATTTACAAACCAACGGTTTACCTGCATGAATTGGTGCCGATTGAATCAATTGTCAGTTTGGCCGATTGGTTTGTCGGAAAACCAATAATGCTATTTTTCTTTTCAATTCCGTTTTTTTAGTTTATCTTCATCTTTTTCATTATTTCCATTCAATTTGTCCAGAATTTGAATGAGGGTCGAGGGGTTTTCGAAACGTAGAGGAAATTTGAGGAGGAGAAGAGCGGGAGGGGTATATTATTGTCCGTCCGTCGATCGAATTTAGGGTTGCATGATTGTCAACCGACAATTGAAACGGCAAACCAAGGAACCGACCAACCAACCTCGGTTCTGATCGGTCCGAGCAGTTTTTCGAATCTCTTTGCTCACCTGTACCTAAAAGTTCCAAATCTAATAATATCGATGGAAATGTTGAAATCTTAATTTTAAGTCAATAGATTCATAAAATGTAAATATTGATAAAAATTACTAGAAAAATCATCAAAATAAAACAACTCACAGCAAATAAATATTTCACACTTTTTAAATCTAATATCGAGTCGAAACGACTTAGCTACCATAATCGCATTCAATTGAAGTAACTTGATAGGAGATCATTACGACCTTTTTCCTTTCTTTTTTTTTAAACTCCAAAGCACTTTGGCTCAAACATTTATGCAAAATATATATTATCAAGTCACACTTTTCCCAATATACCTAATAATCATACACTATGGTACGGCCACATGAAAAGTGGATCAATTCAAATAAGATCATTCCATCCATCCACCTTTTTTTCCTCCAAACCATACTCTATATTTTTGTTTCATCAACCAACCCTTTAATTCAAATCAAGTATTTTAAAAAATAAAGTTCATGTTCATGGGCCCCATTTATTTCTTCCAAGTATATTCTTCTTTTTTTTTCAAATTATAATATTCTAGCGCCCTTGAGACAACGAACACAAAAATTGGGAAGGTTAATTCTGTAATTACGATTAAAATGGAGGGCCTTTTTGAAAATGGGCAAACTAGAACTTGATTGGGCAAGTTGCAGAGGAAACTGATTGAGCAGCAGGCTGATGAAGCACAGAGACATGCTTGCATCTGCACAGTTTGTGCTAATCTTTGGATTTATTCAACCTCTTTCCCACCCCTCTTTTTGTTTCCTTCAAAATTTCACTTTTTGAATTAAAAACAGCTCTGTAATTTGTTAATGATGTTGGATTTGGCTAACCCCATTGAGAAAAAATTAATCTTTCTCCACTGTTACATGTAAAACTATCTAGAATCATATGATGTGAAAGTTTTATTGGCATAAAATGTGATGAAAGTTTGTGATTTATGAATCTTATTGATGATTTTGACGCAACTTTGAAGTTAAATTTCTCTATCCTCAATCCACTCTCTCTCCAACAGACACACCACAAAGCTGATCGATTGTTCTTTTCACTCAAACAGTTTCTCTCTCTTCCCCACCCTCTCTCTCTCTCTCTCTCTGAAGAAACTTTTGTACTCATTATCTCAAAAAAGGTTTTCAGGAGCGAGGGTTGGGTTGGATGATGGTGGTTGGCAAAAAACGAGAGAGAAATTAAGAAAAAAGAAGAAGAAAGAAAGAAAAAAGAAAACCCAATTATGTTTTTGTTTTCATAATTTGGCGCTTACTCTGATTACCCTTACAAAATTCAATCTATCCTCTCTTTTCGGACCCGTTTCGGCTTCTTCCTGCGGCTCTGGCTGGCTTGACGTGAAAGAAGAAGGAGACCCATCAGAGGAAAGTGGGGGAAAAAAAATTCAGAGGTCCTCGCTAAGATTTGGATAACAAGTTGTTTCTGGGTTTTGTTTTGTGAGCAGCTTTCGCTCTGTTTCCTTGAAGATTTCAGGGTTTTCAATCGGTGGGTCGATCGAAAAACTGTGTGCATTTTAGTGAAATGTTGAATGCTATACTTAGTCCTTTTACTGACATTGGATCTTTGTGATTTTTGTTCCCCCTACATTTTTCTTTTCTATCTCTAGGTAGCTTTTGGATTTGATCAGATTTGGCTCCGGACATTGTTGTCGCTGGTCGTTTCGATGAAGCTTTATTTGAGGCTGATTGATTTCATTTTTCATCTGGGTTCTGTCTCAACTGATTCATTCACCTCTCATTCACTACCCATCAACAAGAGCGAGCTGGGTTCTGTCGTGTCACTGACTCCAATCCTTTTTTAAGAATCTTTTTCCGGAATTTCTTCAAATCCCTGTAGACCGAGGGCCATTTTTGGTGATTTGAAAGCTCAGGGGAGGTGCTTAGCTTCGAAATGGATAGAGAAATCTAATCTGCATGTGCATCTCTTTCCTTGTTTTCTTTACAATTTGTTGCCAATTATCTCCTGATTCTCTCTGTTCTTAAGTTTCACAAGGGTTAATGAAGTTTTTCGGTATCAGAATGTCCTAGATTATGCTCTGAAACACTGATTAAGATAAAATGACAACGTGGTGATGGTAATATATATAAATTGGTGTGAAAAGGGTCGTGTCATTGTAGGCTCGGGATTAACTGGACTGAATTGTGAGCATGTCGGTCGTGAACATAACTTGAATCCAACATTGTGGGACAGATCAATAATGCACATGTTTCTGGATTTGGTCCTTAGCCATGTCTTTGAGCAGCAGCAGTGGCGATATCTGCTTCTTGGAGTTTGAGAGTTGACTTTCTTAGAGCGTAGGAAATTTTCGACTAATCGACGTGGTAATGAGTCGGGAGCAGAAGCGGGGGAAGCAGGACAAAGGTTCTGATGATGTCCAGAAGGTGATTGTTGCAGTGAAGGCTTCCAAAGAAATTCCAAAAACTGCTCTGGTTTGGGCGTTGACTCATGTTGTTCAACTTGGAGATTGCATAACTCTGCTGGTTGTTGTCCCTTCTCAAAGCTCTGGTATGCTTTTTTGTTTCCCTTTCCCTCATTTTGATTTGTGCAAATACTTATGCATTTAGTGATGATCCAAACTTGATTTCCTCTTATGTTTTTCATGTCCCTGTTCTTGGTCAGTCATTTGTTCATCTTCCCGAACCGGTTCTGCCATTAACCAGTCTTCTTGAAAATGTTGTCGCTAAGTTTCTGCTTTTTATCAAACATGCTTCCAGATCTTACACTCTGGTTGTGGAGGCTGTTCTAGTTTCATGGGATTTTGAAATGTTCCAAATGATTGTTAAAAAATGCAGAAGGAAAGTTCCAAACGGGAAGATGAGATAGGGCCCCTACAATTGTTTACTGGGCTTCATTTTCATTACTCAATTAGCAGATTACTAACAGCACCATGTCCTTCAGGTAGAAAATTCTGGGGTTTCCCGAGATTTGCTGGGGACTGCGCAAGTGGTCACAAGAAAGCTCACTCTGGAACAAGCTCAGAGCAGAAATGCGATATTACCGATTCCTGCTCGCAGATGATCCTGCAGCTTCATGATGTTTATGATCCAAATAAGGTAATAACCTTAAGCTTCCTCTTGGTGTTTTTCTCATGTTCAAAGAGTTAATTCTCCAATTGGATGACTCATTTCTTGAAATGAAACTTTTTCTTTTGCAGATAAATGTGAAAATCAAAATTGTCTCGGGGTCGCCCAGTGGGGCCGTTGCTGCTGAGGCTAAGAGAGCTCAAGCTAGCTGGGTTGTGTTAGACAAGTAATTTTCTATTTTGCTCTCTTCTAAGTTTTCTCGAATCTTATTTTTTGCTTTTATGTTTTGGGGTTTTTTCTTTCTCTTTTTGCTACAATGTGTAATGTAATTCTCAAATTGTTCCAGGCAGCTCAAACACGAGGAGAAATGTTGTATGGAGGAGTTACAATGCAACATTGTCGTAATGAAGCGATCACAGCCGAAAGTTCTTCGCTTGAACCTGGTTGGCTCTCCTAAGAAGGAATCAGAAGTGACCTCTCCATTACCTTCTGATATAGATGAAGGGTCTGAAAGCCATCAAAAAGAAAATAACGATCCTCTGGATTTTATTCGGGGACCAGTTGTGACGCCGAATAGCAGTCCAGAGCTGGGTACACCTTTTACCACCACCGAAGCTGGAACATCGTCTGTGTCAAGCTCAGATCCTGGAACTTCACCATTTTTCAACTCTGAAATGAATGGAGACACAAAGAAAGAGGAGCTGTTTGTTATCAAGGAAAATAAAGAACTTGATGCTGCCAGTTCAGATTCAGATAGTGAAAATTTATCGGTATCTTCAGCGAGTTTAAGGTTCCAACCATGGATGACGGAGTTTCTAAGTTCTCACCTTCAATCCTCACAACATATAAGTGGAAGGTCACAGAGATGTGATGACAGGAATCAAGTATCAACAAGAAAATCTTTTCTACCAAAGTCTTCAAAACTCGAAAGAGAATCTAGTATTGGAATTTCAAGCCATAGAAGCGACAATGACTTCCACGGGGACGTACGAGATGCGGTTTCGTTGTCAAGGAACACGCCACCAGGCCCCCCTCCATTATGTTCAATATGTCAACACAAGGCACCAGTTTTTGGAAAGCCTCCGAGGTGGTTCAGCTATGCCGAGCTGGAGCTCGCTACTGGTGGATTTTCACAAGCCAACTTTTTGGCAGAAGGAGGATATGGATCTGTTCACAGAGGGGTACTACCGGACGGGCAGGTGGTTGCTGTCAAGCAGCACAAATTAGCTAGTTCTCAGGGAGACCTTGAATTTTGTTCAGAAGTTGAAGTTCTTAGCTGTGCACAACATCGAAATGTCGTGATGTTGATCGGCTTCTGTATAGAGGAGAAAAGAAGGTTGCTGGTTTATGAATACATCTGCAATGGCTCATTGGATTCTCATTTATATGGTAATCTTTTGACCTCAACCACTTGAAAATGCACTCATTCAGTTATTGCTATACAATGCACATTTCTATTGATACAAATTACATTTCAAAGCAATGGAGTCTCTTTTTAGGGTCTTATTATTAGTACACAGATGCAATGGAAGAACCCCCACATTTGCCCATCTTTGTTTTTTCCCTACCTAACAGTTCTTTATTTTGATTTTTTTGTTAAATTCTTTTGTGAGTAAGTTTTGTGATGCATATTCAGGACGCCAACAGGAGCCCTTGGAATGGTCTGCACGGCAAAAGATTGCCGTGGGAGCTGCGAGGGGGCTACGATATCTACATGAAGAATGTAGAGTGGGTTGCATTGTTCACCGGGATATGCGACCGAACAACATTCTTATTACCCATGATTTTGAACCACTGGTATGACAATTCCCCATCTTGGCTAACATCTGTAAAATACTTCTCATGGTATTCATGGATCCATCCTCCAGCAGTCAAATGTCATTTTCTTTTCCAACTTTGTGGTTTTCCTGTTTAGCTTAATACATCATAAACTACAGTACAGCCCACAGCCTACGAAATTTTGGAATTGATCAAGGTTTTTCTCTTTTTCATCAATGTCTGAGTTTCATTCTTTTTCTACAAGGTTGGAGATTTTGGCCTCGCGAGGTGGCAGCCCGATGGAGATACGGGTGTCGAAACAAGAGTTATTGGAACATTTGGGTAGACATCTGATCATATCTCATACCTTCCCTCTAACATGCCTCGTCCACATATCCGATTGACTAAGTTATTGTTCTATGGTGTAGGTATTTGGCTCCAGAGTATGCTCAGAGTGGCCAAATCACAGAAAAAGCTGATGTTTACTCCTTTGGGGTGGTACTGGTGGAGCTAATCACCGGACGAAAAGCCGTGGACCTTAGTCGGCCGAAAGGTCAACAGTGCCTCACTGAATGGGTAGGATAACTTCTCTGACATTCACATTCTTACCCAGTTAACGACATAGAAGCTATACCGTTGCTAACTGCTCATACTTGCTTTATGAATTAGGCGCGCCCATTGTTGGATGAACTGCTCATTGATGAACTCATTGATCCAAGGTTGGGAAATAGCTTTGCAGAGCATGAAGTGTACTGTATGCTGCACGCTGCATCGTTATGCATCCGAAGAGATCCTAACGCAAGGCCACGAATGTCGCAGGTGAGACACCACATCTAAAACCATCTAATTAGACACGACATTGACACACTTAGCACTCTTTTTTGTTCCCCGTAGGATTGTTCGGCGGATCGATAGGCTAGAATGGAAACTGCTGGGTATATTTTGAAAGATATTATGTTTCTAGTCAGTAGAGAACTTGTAGTTTTAGTAGTTGAATACAGTAGAAAACAAAGTGTCAAAATGTTTGTTAGTGAAACAAGTGAAGGGGAGTACTGGTCCCCTTGGTGACAACTAATAAAGTGGCCAATTAGATGCAAATTTCCCATCCCCCTATTTTGTATTGTTTCAAAAAGGAAAAAAAGATAAGGGAATACTGAAACTTGTGAGTAATCTGCATCTTGATTTGGAGGCATCAAATATGATGGACCACATCTTCTCAAGACTCACCATTCATTTCCATATTAACTGTCAAGGTTTTACGGATTCTGGAGGGCGACCTTGTCGTGGATGCTAATTACTTGTCGACTCCCGGGTACGACGTGGGAAATCGGAGCGGTCGGATATGGACAGAGCAGCAGCAGCAGCAAAACTACAGTGGCTCCTTATCAGATGAGACCCAAGAGAGATTCAATGAGAAGGTTTGTGTTGAGAGTTTAAGAGCAGGTTATTGGGAAAGGGACAAGACAAGGAGGAGCTCAAGTGGAAGTGATTTGTAAAGTGCTTCCTTTAGTATGCTGAATTTGTACTTCCCCAATTGATTTTTTTGGGTAAATTCTTTTTTCTTTTCCTCATTATATGCTTTTGTTTGTTTTGTGTATAGTAGTAGTAATAGTGGTCAGTGGAGAATAGAGGGCTTTTTTTTTTTTTTTGGTATTTTTTGTAGGAAAGTAGTGTAGTAGTAAAGCCTGTATGATCATTTCCTAACTTCAAATCTGAAGATGCTTTTATTTTTTTTCCAAATCAAGGAAGCTGTTCTTGAGGTATTCACGGGCGCGTCTCACCTCCCATTTCAATCTCCATCTTTGATTCACGTCAGAAATTTGTGGAGATCAGGTTCTCTGCTACTAGTTAGTTTTCGCTTATTATTTTAAATAATTTTTAATTAAATGCTTAATTCTCAATAATAAATCTCTATTTACCTGATTAATTCATGACATTTAAAGGACCACTTAACAATAACAAAAGCATAATGATATTTCATCTTATTTCTATGAGATATGTGTATTTTTTAAAAAGGAGGTGGAACAAGGCCGAGCCCAAAATATCCTCCATCCTCATTCCATGAGAATTCTCTATCCCGTTCAAGATAGATCTCCGTGGAGAAAATGAATTCTTTTAGTCTCAACTTTCTCCTTTTATCTTAGAAGTCCAAAATCAACTAGTTCTTGCTAATTGCATGTTATTAGTACGTTCTTATGCTTGTTTGGTTGTATTTTATAATGTTTGCATGATTTCGAGTTCGAGATCACTTTACTTTGCATTACTTTGTATTGGAGTGCTCAACTTTCCGAAAGACTTCAAACTAAAAACTTCCTAACATTTCACTGTTTTCTTTTCTTTTCTTTTTTTAATAAAACAGAACATTTTCTTCAAAAGTAGATAGAAAATACAAATTAAAATAGTTAAGAATTAAAATGAAGGGTAGCAATAATTGCTAACCATTCAATTTGAACGGCAGAGGAGATGGGAGAAGGCCTCAATGATTAATAGCCATACAATTAAATCAAACTTCGATAATCGTGAAGAGTTAGACGATGTAACTTGCAATATGATCCACATTAATTTATATTATATTTTTTTATTTTAAAAAAAGCAAATATGATATGTATATTTTAGTTGTCAGTAATGATGCCCCTTTACGCTCATGTTACTCCATTTTTAATTTATGATACCATGTTTTGAGAGCCTCACTATTATTTTAAAAAGAAATTCTTAAAGATATTTTGCACTCGATTCTATTTCAGGGAAGAGATCCCTCGTCTTCTTGAGAAACATGTACGATTAACAATAATTGTATTTTTTTTCCATTCAACGAGCAGAGAGATCTGAGCTTTTGATTTTGGAGAGATAAGTAATTTATTAACGAGTTGAATTATGCTCTGTGGACAATGATAATAAGACATATTATTGAATGTAAGAATTCTGTATATACAATCATGTGATATAACAAGATGTCATAAAGTTTCGTTAAAAAACACATTTGGTCCCTATGTTTTTAGTGAAGTAACACTTTAGTTATTGTATTTTCAAATTGGTAACAATTTAGTCCTTAAATGTAATATGTAACAATCTAGTCCTCATAGCTTAAAATTTGTAACAGTTTAATCCTTGTTATGAAAAAACTCATCAAAGTTAAGTGTGATTTTTGTATCACATAAGTGGGTATGTATTTGGGTGTAAGGATCTGCAAGTCCTCTTAATTTTCTATTTATAGAGAATTCATATACTTGATGAACGACTTGGAAGGTAGAGTTTGATAAGAACAAGGATCTTCAGTAACTTTCATGGTAAACATTGTCGAATAGACTTTTCTCTTAGTATATATACCTTATCTAGTAAAGCACAAAACAAAATAGTAGTCTTCTCTTTCCTTATTCAAACAATTTTCTTTTTTGTTATTTTTTATTTGGTTTTTATCTACTACCTATATAAGAAACTTTATTAAATCTTAAAAAAAAAAGAGTTCACATAGAGATTAAATTATAGCCAATCCGAGAGGACGTGAAACTTAGAAACTATAGTTGTTAGGAACTAAATTGGTTGATTTTTAAAAAACTAAATACAGGGAGGGATGGATGTTTGGACAAAGTCACCTTGAACTAAATCATATCTAAATGATATATATAATTGTTTAGATATTGCATCCACTACTAATACAAAATTATAAATCTTAATTAAACAAATGATAGGTTTATCTTAATTGCATTGTTATTAACATTTTTCTAAACAAGAAAATTCTGCAAAGGAGAGAGAGTCTTATTAGGCCCCCTTGTTATTTCCGCCATTAATGACCAAAATACAATTTTTTTTAAATATATTTGTCTAAAATATGGGGAGCATAAAGATCATCGCCCTTTTTTGCAAACTGAGGAAGAGACAATCAACTGGTAAAACTTTCTCATAAAAACTTGAAATTAAAAACTTAATATAGACCTATATGTTTTGTTTTGTTTACCAATCTTTGAACTTTTTTGGGAGCATAAAAGAAAAGGTATGAGCGGAGATTTGAACTTGGACTTTAGAAAAAGAAGGGGTTATACATACTATTTAAAGTCTATGTGTAAATTAGTAAAAATCTAGATTTAGATTGAATAATTAAGGTTAAATTAAAGTTGTTTAATAGAAATATAAAACTAACCATAGAAATGAATAACAAATATTTATACAAAGTTGATAGGTGAGGCAAATAGAATATTTGACAAGAATATAAAATTGAAATCTAAATCACTGAAATTGAGATTTTAAGAGTTATTATATTGTTACAGAATGAGAATTAAAGTATTAAACCAAAAGTGATGGAAAAAAAAAAGTTAAATTTATTCATCAAATATATTAAAATGAAGAAAACAAAAAGGTTAGTTGCATGACTCCATAAACTGAATTGTAATTAGAGTGAATAAAAGGAGATATAGTTGGGTTATCCAATTCAACATTGAAATCACAAATCAAAATCAAGCGAAAAAAAAGAGTCAACAATTACAACTCAACATAAACTGTCACCAGAGAGAATCAGAAAAGAAAAATGAAAAAGAAAAGAAAGAAAGAAAGAGAAACCCTATTTTGATCACAAAAATGAAAAATTAAGTGGAATTGGAAAGCAGAAATCGAACAGAACGGAACAGAACTACATGATTTCATCAATTTTCAATTGGAAAAGAAATCGAAGAAGAAGAAGATGGAATAACCTCTACAAATCAAGATGAAGATGCAGTAGCAGTAGTTGCGATTACGATCACGATCCAGGCACAATCAATCCAGCAGCTTCTTCGTCCAAGTAAAGATTCTCCGTCTTCCTCACGGCGGCGTGCGCGACCACGAGGACGGCACCAATCAGCAGCGCGATCACAATGTTGAGCGTGGCGTTTGTCAAGAACAAGAATCCGATGGTGAGGAGCGACAGAATCAGGAGAACGATCCAATCTTCAATCACGCGGCCGACGAGAATCAGAGGCTCGTCGCGGAGGAAGTAGAGGAAGAGCCATAGGGCCATCATGATGGCGAGGACGATTAGGGAAATCGGATGCCAGAGGAGGCTGAAGAACAGAATCACGAGGAAGACGATGGCGTAATTCATACGGAAGTAAGAGAGATTGGTTCTGATCCGAGCGAGAGTGTCGTGGAGGTTGGAAGGGAGAGTGAAGGAGCGGTAATCGGCCATGAGCCTCCATGGGCGGCGGTGGCCGAGGCCGTCTTTGAAGCGCTGTTTGGCGCGGGAGATGTACTCGAGGTTGGCGGCGACGCCGGGAGAGGAGGAGGAGGAGGAAGTCGGAATGGTGCCGTAGTTGGTCATCGTCGCCGGAGCCGGAGAAGGGTTTTGACTGGTTTTGGGGGAATTTGGAATTGACAGAGAAGAGGAAAATGATTGGGGGATCTGAAGCAGAGTCGGACGGCAGAAGAGGGCAATAAATTGCCGAAGTGGATCCCAGTTATTAAAACTCTATTTTTTATTATTATAAATTAAAAATCAATATAATACATATATAATTATTTACCAATGAAAATTCACGGTGTGAGCGAAAAAAAGTAATTATCATGTTCAAAAAAACAAAGTAATTATCATGTCATAAGCTTCTTGTCGGCTAATTTGAGTGAAGGGTACAATTATAAATGGTTAAAACGTAAGAGATTGAATTAATAATTTTTTTTTTGAATTTTATGTCGTAAATATGAGTTTGAAATTTAAAGAGTGGTTTCATGGGGCTAATGGTTAACCACTATCTTGAAATTTAATTAATGTTATAGTTGGTTAGTTTAAAAGTATTTAATGTTTAGAAATTAAAATATGGTTAGTTTAAAATTATTTAATGTTTAGAAATTAAAATATATACTTAAATAAGATTAAATGTTAAGAAACGGTAAAATAATAGTAATTTAATCGATATCGATTGCTGTATTAGATTGGAATTGATTTGAAGCCTTAGAGGTAAGTGTACAAGAATTTTAACCATTTTTAAGTGCATAGAAAAAGTTGATTATTTGTGAATTTAAATAGGAATCTTATTATAAAATTTGATTAAGAGCAATTTCAAAATTAACCTTAAGAATTTAAGACAAACTTTTAAATAAGTGTGTATATATACACTACTTTTTTTTAGACAATTTTTTATAACAACTATTTTTGTTAACTTTTATCGAATAATTTAAAATAAATAAAATATAATTTATGATTTAAATAATTGTCCTTTAACCAATCTTAAAATTAATATATATATATTTTATATCGAGCTTGAAATTAAATATCAACTAGTCATTATAACTAAATTACACGAGTTTAATATTAATTTACCAAACATTGTGACATAATTTTTTCATTTTTAGAACTGGAATTTGCTAGACACTAATATACTTCGTATTACTATAATTGTCAAAAATTATTTAATAAGCTTATTAAGCCACAACAACCTGAAAATAAATCTTAAATTGGTTAAAACTCGACTACTGATAGCTTAGAATGAATAAACTAAGCTCTGACTTGTAAAAATTTAGATCACAATCAATTTAGTAATCAATGTCATTATATGTTTTTTTTTTCTTTTTGAGAAATATAATATGAAACATATGGTTTTTAAAAGAAGTTGGTTGCTTAACGGTTGTGAAAAGCCCTCGTGGCATTGAGACGTGGCTTAAGCAACAAAAAATGTCAAAGAAACTTATCATATATTTTGCTCCTAAAATTTTTAATTTTCTTTTAGAATAATTACTCTATATATTTTAATTGATTTATATATTAAAAAAGTCGAATTGATTCCTGGAAATTTATTATCAAATGGCATTAGCTTATTTTAGAACATTTCTTATCTGTTTTGAATATGATTGATTACTTGATTTGTTTTTTTTTTTTTAATTTAAATTCAATTGATTTAATATTGTTATATTATTGTCGAAACTAATTAATTCAAATTGCTTAAATAACTTCAATTATTTGAATTTATTTTGTAGTTGAAAGACTTTGAAGATTCAAATTAGTGGCTCCTTTTCTCCCTCACTCGAAAAAATTATTTCCACTGCATTTTTTATTAGGAATTTAGACGACTAATTAAAATATTAAGAACTGCATTTGATAATCTTTTTTATTTAAAATGGTATACTTATATATTAATTTTTTTTGTTCAGTTTTAAACATTATACTTTTCATATATATTTTGTTATCACTTTATTTTCCATATTTATACTTAACTATATCATTGCAAATTCTTTTCCTTACTTTTTAGAAGTTCTTTTAATCCATGTAAATAGTATACGATGACTTAATAATTTGGATAGAAATTTTAACGTTGATAAAAAAAAAACATAAAATCCCAGCATGACTTGAGTCAACCCAAAGACAGTAGACGCAAGATGCACACAGCCCTATCTCTCCCAATACCAAATGCATTATGTGTTTACGGAAGACTCCTATTCTCCCAAGTCCCAATTTTCATGAAAACAGACTTGAACATTCTAAATGGTAAACTGTTAGACGAAACTGACAAACTAACGTTTTATTTGCTTAACATAATTCAATTTTTGTGGAATTTCTTCTTTTATCATCGATTCAACTTTGATTCGACCCTATGACTGAGTCAAATCGAAACTGATTACACCTCCGGAAGAATCCATCCAAAATAATTGGGAGAAAAGGGTATCTTCATAATTTGCCGTAAAACAAATCAATAATTTCACATGCTAAGAAAGTGCTGAAAAAGTATGGACCATCACAAAAACCAACTTTTGGGCATAAGATTGAGGAGAGTCCATAGAGGCATCTGATGGAGGTGAGCATAGGTGATTCCCTCCTCTATTAGATCCAACCACTATTTGAAACAAGATATGGGTTGGAATCTAGTGCGGACAAGACCACACTAACCTTGGTGGGGACTCAAAGGGCAATTATAATAAGAAGACGGCAAAGAAGAGCCCAAGAAAGCCAGCAAGAAGCTTAGCCAATGTTTGGGATATTACAAGAAAATTTGGACAAACCCTTTTTTCTTCTTTCTAAAGATCCCAATGTTGGAATATCATTGATTTCAATTTGGATCAAGAAAAAACTTTTTTTTTTTTGGTAGTTTTGATTACTTTTTATGGTTAATCACTTTGGAATTAGATTTGTTTGGCACAAAGTTGTATGTTTTGATGATATGGTTTTTGCAACAAATCTAATAACTTTGGCGCAATATTATGGGTATTAAAATGATTGAATTACATAGTAGTTTTTATCTTTTGATTATGGTTTATTCGACATTTATGTCATTTAGGGTTCGTTTGATAACCATTTCGTTTTCGATTTTTGGTTTTTAATTTTTAGTTTTTCAAAAATCATTTTGAAATTCTAGATAAATTTAAAAAAAAAAAAAACTAGTTTTCAAAAACAGGTTTCGGTTTTTCAAAATCCGATTTTTTCTTCTAATACTCAACTTTTTTTTTCCTTTCTCATATTTATCTCTAAAAACTTTTTCCCTCTAAAATTTTTTTTCTTTCTAAATTTCTCCCTACAAAATTTATTTTTCTCTCTCTCAAATTTTAATATTTTGAATATTTATTATTATTGGGCTCTCCAAAATTTTAATCTCTTAGTATTTTTATTTTTTATTTTTTTTCCAACAGATCAGTTTCATTCCTCCCTCTAAAAATTTAATATTTTTCTAAACTTTTTTCTCTCTAAAATTTCGTCCTTTATAACTTTTGTTTCTCTTCCTAATCTATTTTTTTCTTCTGAAAATTATATATTTTTTTCTCGTTCAATTAACTTTTATTTATGTATGTATTTATTTATTTAAAAATTATATTTTGAATCTTGTTTTTATCTTTAAATTTTTTTCCACTATAATTTTTTTCTTTCTTTCTATTTTTTATTTAAAATGTCTATTCCTCTTGAATCTTACTTTTTTCTCTAAAAATTTTCTCTTTTTGTTTTTAACTTTTCTTTCAATAATTTTTTTTTTCTAAATCTTTTTATTTATCTCTCTAGAATTTATCTTCCAAAGGTTTATTTATATATCCTTAAACTTGTATTTTCATGTCTCTACATTAGGGATGAAAAAAATTTCTGTAGAGTCGGGCCTCGAAAATAAAAAATGTATGTCCCGATCCCATCATCGATTCCATTTTTTAAATAATTAATATATATTATTACACTTTTTTTATTTTTTAAATTCTAAAAATAATTAAAAAGAATTATAAAATCGATAATTTTTCTCGAGAACATTTTTAAAATGGGCAGGGTAAGTCACATTGGTTGAAAAAAAAACATAAATTTGGGATTGATTTTAAGGTGTTATCTTGATTGAAAAACAAAAAAGTAACCAAAAAGAAAAAGACAGAAAAACTAGGGTCGAATGCAACGGACTTGTCTATTGATTTCATGTGACACGTTTTCAAGTGCTACAACACAACTTGATATATTCCACTTTTGTTAATATAATTTTTACGGATATATCGACATTTTCGTCTTATTACAAGAAAGTCGATAAAAATATGAGAAATAACATCAAAATGTCACTGATATATGCATAATATTAATATTAATTATTTTTAACTAATTTAGAAATAGAAAAATGTTTATTCGTTAATTTAAATATTTTTTACGATTTTTTAAATTTTTCTAACTTTTACAGAAATACCTATCGACATCAATATTTTATCGATATTTCCATCAACTTGAGAACTCGACATTTCCATCGACATCGACATTTAAAACTTTGATTATTAGTGAGAGCAAATGAAAAAAGCTTCATGTGTAGAAGAGCGAGGTAAGAAGTAGCATGTAGATAGAGATGTTACTTTTTCGTCTAGGGTGAGGACGGGGGACATTTTACCCCACCCTTTTTTTTTTTTAGTTTTCAACAAAACTCTAATTAAGAAAAAAAAAACTCTAATGAGGCTCTCTTAATTCTACCCAACCTCTTTATAGTTTCCTTAGATTTTTCCTTCCCTCCCTCATTTTTCATTTCCTCTCTCTTAGCTCCCATGCTCACACTCTCATTCGTCACTCTCAAACTTTGACGAAATTTAACAACTTTCTTTTCCAAATGCGGATTACTCATGGAAATTTAACTATTCAATTTCCAAATGAAAATGAAGTTTTAGATCAAAAGAATTAACTTTTCTCTTGAAAAAAAATAAATGGAGAACAATTTTTGTGGGAAAGAAAATTCCGACTTCGATCTCTACAAAATTTCATGATTAATTTTACGAGGGCGAGTATGGAAACCAAACACTCCGTACATGTAGCTTATAGCTCCTCAAGTATACGTCAAAAAGAAAAGTGTCATTTGTACAAAAAAAAATTAGTTGGCCCTTTTCTGAAAATATCGGCACATGTTTTTGGAAATATAGTCCTTGTTGTTTTGTTTTTCAAAATATATAACTTAATGGGGAAAATACCAAATGGAAATAAACAACTTTCCCGACTTCCCATGTTGCATTCTTATTGTTTCCTTTCAATTATTATATATTCTAGAAAAAAATTCATTTTTTCCTTTTCACTCTTCATATGTCAAACATTTTTAATTTTTTTTTTCGTTTTTCTGTTTCTAATTTAAATATTCTCACTAAAATTATTATATTTTGAATTATATCTAACTCTTACTTTTCAAATCGAATCTTGTCCGGCCTTTTTATTTTCTTGTGCTCATGAGATGAAATAAGGTGGGGACATAAGAATTGGAAATGTGAACGATTCTTTCCTTTAATCTTGATCTTATATTAAAAAAGAACAAGATAATATTAATAATAAATAATCATTACTAAATAATGATTCTTGAAAAGTTCAAATAGAAACTTTTTCCATGACCAAAAGTTGGAGTTGTTTTATGAATTTAATCACGAGAAACTTTATGATCATATCAAATCAATATGGTAGAAATTCTCAACAAATCATCTTTCAGTATTGCCATTTAAAAATGGCCATTTTATTTTGTATGAAGATTTTAGGAGTTTACAAAGCCCAACTTGGCTAAAATTGGACCTAAAATATTGGGCTTGGACACTTTAGTAATTATCCAATATAGAACCCATCCCATTACAGAATTTAGAGACGCTTCAAAGTAGCAAAAAATTAATAAGAATTTTAAAAAAAATAACTTTTTTTTTCAATTTTTCAAAAGCAGTAAAATCAGAATGTGGAAGAAAATAAAAATCTAATATATTTTTAACGAACATGGAATCCAAACAATGATATACTTGATTTAATACACTAGAAGGATAAAATTGGAATAACTAAAAAAAATAAAAATTAAATTTCAAATATTTTGTCAGTACAACTCAAACGTTGTGCAATATTTTCAAACATAGCAAATATTTTTACTATCCATTACAAATTCCAAAACCTAATCTATATGTCTTTTCATTAAAAGCAATATTCAATATTGCTCCATGATATATTTCTTTGTTCAAATTAATTTAATTGTAGTTTTATCAATAAATAATAATCTTGTAAAAATATTAAAAATTAAAAAGTGGCAGGAAATAATTGATGCTAAAGACAATTACATAAACCAACCACTTGTTTGATCTGATAAGAAAGACAAATAGAATTTGTGTACACAAGCACCAATTTGGTAAATGTGATATCATACAAAGACATGTATGAAAATTTCCCACTAATTATTTCTTTCATTAAGCAAAAATGTCAGAAATGAATGATCAAAGGAAGCATTGCACCACAAGCAATGGTGTCATATCAAAATTATTGATAGTAGCTTCCAAGGGGAAAAATAAAACAAGGTTAAAAAAATACATTTGGTCCATGTATTTTAATTGAATGACAGATTTCTGAACTTTAATTTATAACGATTTAGTCCATGTATTTTCGACTTGGTAACAATTTAGCCCTTGAATTTAATATGTAATAATGCAGTTTCTCCCTGTAATTTAAAGTTTGTAACGATTTAGTCCCTACAGTAGAAAATTTTGTTAAGTTTAATAAGGATTCTAATATATGTTGATCGATAAACTAATAAAGGACCAAATGTATTTAAAAATTACAAAGACTAAATCGTTATATAATAAAAATTAACACTTAATTTTGATGAAATTTTTCATGGTAGGAACTAAATCATTACAAATTTTAGATTCCAAGAAGTAAATGGTTTACCTACTAAGATTCAACAGCTAAATTGTTACTAATTTGAAAGTATAGAAAGTAAATTGTTACAAGCTAGAGTTCAAGAACTAGATGTTATTTCAGTGAAAATACAAAGACGAAACGTATTCTTTTAACATAAAACAAACTCTTCTTTGTTTCAGAAATGTTTGCGAGTAGAACGGTAAAAATAAGTCATGTAAACATAAGTTGAAAATGGAAAAAAGTGACCAGCTAGTAAATAAGACAGAACATTATTTATATTTCCATGTTTTTCAGGGGAAGGAATGGAAATGTGATTGGAGTTGAAGAGACTTGGGCTTGAAGCATAAAATAGTGGAGCAGAGAGTTACCTCTAAGATTGACATGGAAAATTCCACAAGTTTTTCCAACTGCCAAACAGACCCTTTGCATTGAATTCCAAGCTAGCTCTCCTAGTCCTTGCTTATGTAATTGCAACACCTGATATGTAGCAGCTGACTTATATCCAACCTTATATAAGAGACTATGCAGTATACAACTCATTCCTGGATAAAAACTTGTCATTTTCTCCCCTTCTTTTCCATTCATTCTCCGCAAGAAAATTGTTTTGAGTTATGGAAATGGAGGGAAAGCAGATGTTCTTCCACGGCACGCTTGAAGTTACCGTCTTCCATGCGACAGCATACACACCACCATCGCCTCTGGATGTAAGTTCTGGATCATAAGAATGTAACCACAGTTTTTCAGTAAATAGCAGACAAAAAGTTATTAAATAATAACATAGAGAGTGATCAAAACAGCTCTTTTTTTTGCACGGTCTTACCTTTGTTTTGCTCTGTTTTGCAGTGCTTATTTTCAGGAGGAAGGCGAACCTATGTGACTGTCAAGATAGATAACAAAGAGGTTGCCCAGACGAGCCATGAATACGACCGTGTTTGGAACCAGACATTCCAAATTCTTTGTGCGTATCCATCAACTTCTACAGTCACCATTACAATGAAAACATCTCGTTCTGTCTTGGGTAAATTCCACATCCAAGCCCAACAGATTTTGAAAGAAGCAAGTTTCATGAATGGTTTCTTCCCGCTTACTATGGAAAATGGGAAGCCTAGCCCGGAGCTCAGACTTCGATTCATGCTATGGTTTAAACCGGCTGTATACGAATTAAGCTGGAAAAAGATGCTAGGAAATGGAGAGTACAAAGGGCTGAGGAATGCAACATTTCCTCTAAGGTCCAATTGTCATGTGACTCTATATCAAGATGCTCACCACCTCCCTACTTTTCAACCTCCGTTTCACAGTTCGAGTTCACCAAGAAGGCTATGGGAAGATGTATACAAGGCCATAGATAATGCAAAGCATTTGATTTACATTGCAGGCTGGTCCTTCAATCCAAAGATGTTGCTGGTAAATTGAAGCAATCGAATCGTTTTCGTAATCAGCAACTTCTTTTCCTCTACTTTTTGCAGTTGTAAACGGCTAACACACTTCTGCTAATTAGGTAAGGGATTCTCAGACTGACATACCATATGCTTTAGGAGTAAAGCTTGGTGAGCTGTTGAAGCAGAAGGCAGAGGAAGGTGTAGCTGTGAGGATAATGATATGGGACGATGCAACATCCCTTCCCATCATCAAGAATGCCGGGATAATGAAAACACGTGACGAAGATGCTTGGGCATATTTCTCACATTCGAAAGTTATATGTAGGTTGTGCCCCAAATTACACCCTATGGCCCCACCAATTTTCTCTCACCATCAGAAAACCATAACTGTAGATGCTCAAGCACACATAAATGCACGAAACAGGGAGATTATGAGTTTCATTGGGGGTTTAGATCTTTGTGATGGTCGCTATGATACCGAACAACACTCGTTGTTCCACACTTTGAATATGGAATCCCACTGCGGTGATTTCTATCAGACAAGTATATCAGGTGCCAAGCTTCAAAAAGGAGGGCCAAGAGAGCCATGGCATGATGTTCACGCTTGTGTAACAGGTGAGGCTGCTTGGGATATATTAACAAACTTCGAGCAACGATGGACTAAGCAATCAGACGCTTCACTCTTAGTCCCCACGAGCATCTTATTAAATCTGATGCCCCAGCTTGAAACAAACACCAACCCACAAAATGATTGGAACGTGCAAGTTTTTCGATCTATTGACCACTTGTCTGCCAGCCAAGTGTTCAGAAACTTGACGGTTGAACGAACCATCCACGAAGCTTATGTTGAAGCCATCAGGCGAGCAGAGAGATTTATTTACATCGAAAACCAATATTTCATAGGAGGGTGCCACTTGTGGGACAAAGATCAGCATTGCGGATGCACGAATTTGATACCGATCGAAATTGCACTCAAGGTGGCTAATAAGATCAAGGCAAGGGAGAGATTTGCAGTTTATATAGTGATACCAATGTGGCCAGAAGGACCTCCAGAGAGTGAATCAGTTGCGGAAATGCTACATTGGACTAGGCAGACAATGAAAATGATGTATAAACTTATTGGAGAAGCCATCCAAGAAACTGGGGAGAAGGCCCACCCAAGAGACTACTTGAATTTCTTTTGCCTTGCAAACAGAGAAGAAGAGGGAGAATGGGACTTTGTTCCACCGCACAGTCCTGAACGAGCAACTCAGTACTGGAATGCCCAACAACATAGGAGGTTCATGGTCTATGTCCATTCCAAGGTCATGATAGGTAAGACTTTAATTGTTCTGAATCTCATTTCTAGAGGACATTTTAACAAACATAAACATAGAAATAAATGTTGAATTGATAATCCATAAATAGTGATAGGTAGAACTAAGACTCTATTTGATGATGGTTTAATTTTTAGTTTTTCATTTCTAAAAACTATGCTCGTTTCCTTACAATTTCTTTGTATCCTTTTTACACTTAGACACCTTTGAATTATTAGACGAATTTAAAAAATAAAAATAAATTTTATGAATCTAATTTCAGAGAGGCATTTTAACAAACATGTAGGGAACATTTCAACAAACATAAACATCAAAACAAATATTGAATTGATAAACCATAAACAGCGATAGGTGAGACTAGTGTTCAGAATCTCATTTCTAAGGGGCATTTTAACGAACATAAACATCGAGACAAATATCGATTTGATGTCCATAAATAGTGATGTGGGGTGCAATAATTATTGAAGTTGCACTGATTTGAAGCAAAAAATGACGAAGAATTAGGAGCTAACCATGAACATGTTGGTGTTTGCATTGTAGTGGACGATTTGTACATTCTGATCGGATCGGCAAACGTAAACCAGAGATCCATGGACGGAGGGCGAGACACAGAAATTGCAATCGGATGCTTCCAACAGGAAAAAGATGCAGAAGAGATGCCAAATGGAAGAGACATTTCTACATTCCGATTGTCGCTTTGGTATGAACATACGCGACGCTTCGAAGAACTGTTCTTAAACCCCGAAACCTTGGATTGCGTTCAAAGGGTTCGTTCAATAGCAGACGAATCGTGGAGAATTTACAGCGGAGAAGAAGCTGCAGACATGGAAGGGGTTCACCTCGTGGCATACCCTGTGAAGGTGAATCAGGAGGGATCGGTGGAGGATTTGGAAGAAAACGGAGGCCATTTTCCTGACACCAAATGCCCCATTAAAGGAAGAAGATCGATGCTCTTGCCGCCCATTTTCACGACCTAGTTTTAATGGAGACGTGAATGGCAATGGGCTAACTTTGAATTTCCCCTGAATTTGTTCCTCCCTGAATGAGAATACCCAAGTGGGGAATTGGAGTTTGGAGGGAAAAGTTCAAATCTTTTCTATTTATTCATTTATATTGCAAAATAAATCAAGCCAATTCATTTGATCACAAAAATTTAGATCATCATTAAAACTCTATTATATGATTTAAGAAAACCTCAATATATTTTAATAAAAAAATCCTGTCACTTTTGAATGGTATCACTAATTCTCAATATATATCAATCGAGTATAACTTAACTGGTTAAAACATCTATATTTCTAGCTTCATGTGTTGTACTTGAAAAATAAAAAAATCCTCAATATATCAGGTATCTTTGAGAAACTTTAATTTGTTTTATATTATTGAAATGTTCCATTTATTCACTACATTATAAGTATAAAATATATGACATTTTTTTAGCATTTATAATATGAAATTATGGTGAATGTTAAGAAACGTTTTGAATATATATGTGGATAATACGTGGATCCCTCTATTATAAAGACTGGACATAGTTTTTTTTGTTCAATGTTGTGATCACTCCCCAAAATGGATTATCAAAATGTTCCTTATCACGTAATCATCCAAACACAAGAATGCAAAAGTAGAATAATGCTCCCGACTTAAAAGATCATTTAACAATAATCTCTTACAAGATCAAGCAATGCCATGGAAGATTTTCATCTTAACTAACATTGATAAGTGCAAGTCAAATATCTTTTGAAAAATACTTAGATTCTGATGCGTAGGTGATCCTCCATTTTTTGTTGATCACTATTAAATTTTTGATAAATAAGAAAGAGAAATGAAAAAAACATATGAAATTGTTAAAAAATAATGTGCCAAATTTTCTAGACGGGGATCATCAATTTCCAATAAATGATTATTTAACAAGCTGAATAAATGATGTGATTTTTAAATTGGAGAGTAGATGGTATTTTAGAAATTAATTCCTTAAGGTAGGTGACTATCATGGAGTTTGAACACCCATTCCCTCTCATTTTACCCTAGCTTCTTTGGACCAATGAGCTACCCACGATAGTTTAAATTAATTCTTAAAACACGATTTCGTTAAATATATATCACTTTTTAAAATCGAGAGTAAAATATATGTTGAGATGAAGAATCCATGCAAAAAGGATAACTACTACAACGATTCCGTTATATCATTCTAGCAACAACCTAAATCACTATAAGAAATTTTCTCAATACATTTTCAATAAACGGTCGTTGAATCATTGCGAAAGGCAACCTTGCAACAGTTTATATATAACTGTTGTGTGATGTATAGTATGAGAAATCCCAGTAATTCTTTGAAATATAGAATAGATAACTTTTAAATATATGGAATAGATAACATTTTTAATATAAGTGTAGAAGGAAATAGGAAAAAGACGAGATTTTTTTGTTGAATATATATATTATTGGTTCTTTCTTAAGATTCCACCTCTAATACTAATATTATCCCTACTAAAAATAGTCAATCTAGGCCAGAAAAATCAAGATAAAGAAAAGAGAAGAATCCTATGGAAAAACTTGGACCTTGTTGTACAATATGAAGACATTTTTCCATGGCGACAAATAAGAACATTAAAGTGGCCACACCCACACGTTTGCATTTTGACCAAAAAAATGTTCTTTCTTTTGTCTGTCCCAATTATTTCTTTGTCATTTTTTTTTTTGGTTGAGAAGTGATCAAAATGTTCAAAATTGGATGAAAACTTGTTCAAGAGTCACCCTCCCTTCTCTTCAACCAAACTGCCATTCTCTTCTTCATTCTAACTGTTGGGAAGCTGATAACAGTGTCTTTCTCAGCCACCCACCTAATCAAATTAAAATTAAGAAGATCAATATATGATCATAAATAAACTATGGATATATAAATAAATAAACATACACACACATATGTTTATGTTAAAAAAATAAATAAATGTTACGTATTCTTTTTTCAAATCATTGATCTTTGGGGATAGTAAAGATAAAACTTGGTTCCTCACTAGTAAGGAGCAACCGTGTCCTTTCTATCATTGAATATTTGATAATTAAAAGAAAGAAATGTAAAAATAAATAATATTCAATAATGGTAAAGACAAAGTTGCTCCTTACTAATGAGGAGCCAAGTTTTATCCTAATTGAACTACGACCCCTTTTATGTGAGGACAAAATTTCCCTCCTGAAGATTTAGGAGGAAGCTCCTCCTGAATTCATGCTTGGTCCACTAACATATAAACAAATGGATTTTTGAATTCTATATAATTCCTATGTCATCCACCTGTCTATATGCTACTAGACCACATAGAAATTCAGGAAGATCTTCCTTTTGAATCGGAGGGAAGTTTT
Organism: Momordica charantia; assembly: GCF_013281855.1. Classification (NCBI taxonomy): domain Eukaryota; kingdom Viridiplantae; phylum Streptophyta; class Magnoliopsida; order Cucurbitales; family Cucurbitaceae; genus Momordica; species Momordica charantia. The sequence continues at coordinate 9,011,170 of NW_028275166.1, forward strand.
TTCCTCTACGTGAGATGATATTGTCCTATTGAGAAATAGAAAACAAAATCTCACCTTTATGGGAATAACTACATATTAGAGATAGATATATAAATCTTATATACCCACAATTCCTAAAGGTATTGATGGTTTCGATCCTCACCCTACAAAACTATTGAACTCCTAAAGTGTTGATAGTTTCGACCCTCACCCTACAAAATTATTGAACTCAATATATATATACACAGAACATTCTCTCAAACAAATTAAAAGTAAGGAAGTTTCTTTCAAACAAAACCCTAATCTGGTACATAATTAACCAAGTTTCCTTTCAAACAAAACTGAAACTCCTAATCATATGTATCGAAGTTATGTGTAACGAAACTCTCTTCTCAAACGAAACCTAATTATATGTGTTGCAAGAAGTTACATGAGGAAGAAACTCCTCTCTCTGTCCTCTGCCACCTGCACGTGTGAAGAAAATGACATGTCTCCCCTTGCACGTGTGTGTAGAGACAGAGAAAAGAAAAAGGACAGCAGAAGACAGAGAGAAGGATTCATGTAAGATTCAGATCCAACCAATTTAATTTGGTCTGAGTCCAACATCTCTTTAGGATTTTCCAATCAATCAGTCAAACATATGTGGTCGAAGCAACTAGGAAAAAAAAAAAGATTGCAATGTTTTTTTGACCATTCAATTCAACTCAAAGCTGACCCACAATAATAATAATTCCTACAAATTCTTCTTCTTCTTTTTTTTTTTTTTTTGATGTAAATTTCAGCACTCCATTATTATTTCATGAGTTTCTTCTTTTTTTTTTTCCAGAAAAAAGTTATCACTTGATTGCTCCCCTTTTCTCATGCATGATTTATTGTCTTTTGGCCAATTTCCACATTAGTTTTAGACATTATATTGATTGCTTCTGACCCACTTTGGAAATTTTGCTGAAAACCCTAATGATTTTGCTTAGAACCCTAATTTCAGTGAGTAGAAATTAATGGTTGACTTGAAAGCATGACTAGATATAATTTGTAAGGGGGGAAGTTGTTCGATAATAAATTGGATGTTTAGAAAAGAATGGACTTTTTAAAACTCTTTTTTGTTACTTAATTTGCCCTATATTTTCAAAATAATTGATTTGAACCAATGCATTAGAAGAAATAAAAAAAATAGTTAGTAGAAACAGAAACCCTAAAGACAAAGTTGTTCAGGTATGTATAAAATATTAAATTTACGATACCATAGTGAACTCGAACACAAGACCTCATATTAGCAGATGATACTACAAGACCTTGTGTCCTCACCACTATGCCATCCCAGTGACGAAAATGCATACGAATATATGAATAACGTGTGTGTTTGTTACCTGAATTCAGTGACAAAATGGTGTAAGAAAATGGAAGCTTCAAGTCTGGCCAATTCAAGCCCAGGGCACAACCTTAGCCCCCCTCCAAAAGGAGTGAAGTTGGGGTTATTTGAGTCTTTATCCTGAAAATCCACCATTGATTTTGTCCCTTAACCACAGAAAATAATGCTATGAACCAAAAATGGAAATTAGGGCAATTAGGGCTTACTTGCCACCTCCATGGATTGAAATGGTAAGGGCTTTCAAAGTGGTTTTCATCGAGATGAACTGACCTAAAATATAAAAGGATACACCACCCTTTAGGTATTAAATACCCTTTTATCTCGATGTCCTTCATGGCCTTTCTCATCACTCCCGTTATAATGTTTCCCATCCTTAGCGTCTCCATTATAACCTAAATATTGCCAAATAAACATCTTCCATTATTATCGTTGCAATACGTTGCAATACATTGATATGATATTATTTAGTTTGAACCTGAACTCAAGTATAATTTGTCCCTATACCCATACATATGCAAGGAATCATTGTTTGGTGGAAGTTGCGTCCCATGTGGCATGACCAAGACCTCAAGGTTATTCCTTGAGGCTCCAAGCCACCCAAACTATCCTTTGGGGACTGTTATAATTTATTTATAATCATCATCGATCTTACATTTTGTGTAAATGGTAATGACAAGTAATCGTTCCACTTGGATGACTCCCCAAGCTGAGTTTTCTGTCTTTTCAACTCCATGTTTTCTTCCTGCCCATGAAAAATGATCAATCAAAAAGAAGAAAAGAAGCTAAAATAAGAGATGGTTGGGTTTAGAGATTCCACTACAAGATAAAAATTATAAAGTTATTGTTTTTTTTTTACCGTTGAAATGTCCTTATAAGACAAGAAAAGAATCATTGTTGGGCACATTCCACATTCATGAATATATCCGTCTGTCTTTCACATGATCTTTTAATAATAATTTACGTAATTTTATTTTTCTAACCTTTTTGTAAAAATAAGAGTATCATGAAAAAGAAAGAAGGAAAAAAAAAGATATCATCATAATTATTGGGGAGTGGAGAGAGAGAGCTATTTCTCTATTATTGATGTGGCTGTCACCCAAATGTCAGAAACAATCGCTATCAAATAAAACACGCTAATTATACATGGAGAAAGCAAAAATACTAATTAAAATCAAATTCAAACATTCCCATTTCTATATTTGGACAAATAAAATAGGAGGGAGAAATATCTTATACTCCATTCCTAACTTTTTTTCAATATCGGTGAGTGTCTGGACCAGCTTACACGTACCTCGACTAATCGTATATGTCTGATACTATAACATTTGATGTCGAAAAATATATAGGAATTAATTCTTAAGAAACGTCGATCATTATGTGGTTTAAACTAATTCTCTATCAATTCACCCTAGCCCCTTTTGTAAATATCGATATTATTTACCTTTCAAAAGGTCATAGCTCTTTATTAAACTCAAAAACAGATTTAAAAAAAAACAAACCTTCTATAAGCGTTATCAAGTGTTAAAAGGTGAGACTTTTATAATAAACACATTAGTACAAGATTGAAAGTTCAAATCTTCACCCAAACGTGTATATTCTAAAAAGGGATCACTTAATTCATCGACGTAATAAAACGTAACGATAGAATGCGATTGACGTACCCTTAATTGTTGAAGTGCGGCGGGGCAATCAGAAAGGTATTTTATGGCCAAAGTCATAAGGATTGGGACTGAATCTTGGCCTGGAATCATCATATCAATGACATTCTCAGCTATTAAATCATCTGTAATTTCATGGCTTCCATCATTCAGCAGAACATCCACAACATCTTTTGGGACCTTGTTATTATTATTCAAACTCTCACTCATCTTTTGCTTTCTTCTGGCTTGTATTATTTCTTCCACAAACTTAACCATTTTCCTTTTGGCCTGAGGACAAAAATTTTGAGCCAAAAAATGATTGATGTTGTGAAGACAAGTTTTAAGAGAACAAAATTGAAGGCAAAACCAATGAAACTGGCCTGTAATGATGTGTAGAGTCTGCTTCCTGGGATGTTAATTGGGAGAGCCATAAGGCCAGCAATGAATTCTTTGAACTGTTTCTTGAGAAATTCCATTTCTTCTCCAGGGTCCAAACTGATCAGTGTCTTCACTAGAACTTCAAAGGCAATCTGAAAAAAAGTTTAAAAAATTAAGGCTATGGGCTTTTGAAAAGATTTGACCAATGATTATGTTTATGAATGTTAATTAGTTCTTGGACAATATGATTCAGAACAAAATTATTGTCACCCCCATGTTTCAAATGAAAAAGCAAAATTTGCCCTCTATCGAAAACAAATTGGGTTGCTAAGAAAATAATAAGATTTAATTTCAACAGCCGAATAAAATAGCGAATCAAGAACATTAGTAGATAAGACATCTATTATCGGTTATTAGATTTTACGGTACCCTACATTGATAGAACTCAAAAAAAAAAAAAGTCAAATAAGGCTCGTAATTACGTTGATAGAACTCAAACAAAAGGTTATAACCATTTTGTTTTTAGTATTCTATTTTTGAAAATTAAGCTTATAAACATTATTTTCACCGGTGCGTTTCTTTGTTTTGTAATCTACTTTTTAAAACTTTCTCAAAATCTAAGATAAATTAAAAAAAATAGTTTTAAAACTTGTTTCTATTTTTTCTAATTTAGGTCACAATTCAAATGTATTTTTGAAAACATAAAAACTTACCAAAAATTGTGAAGAAGCCAAAATAGTTATTAAAAATAGAAAACTAAAAACAAAATGGTTATCAAACGATGTTAAATTTGAATACTTCTGCTTCACCCATAGACTAAAGATACATGCATAAGACTCAATACGAGGACGAAATGACGTTATTTAAGATCCAAAAACTTAAGCGGATAGATTATAGAAAATTAAATTAGTAAATTAAATTAGTATTAGAGAGATTTCAGAAGGTACACTTTTGGCTTCATCTTGTATGTGGATAGGATTGTGTTGACATGTAGTAGTCCAAATAGAGATAGAATTTTGAAGATATTTGTGCATGTGTTTGGTTAATTGAGCTTTGAGATGAGATGACTTGAAGAAAGCTCCAATAAGGCCATGAATTCTCCTATGCAAGCTGCCATTGATGAGCAAAATTGAAGACTTCCCCATCAACTCTGTCAAAGATTTTGGATAACATGGCACAAAAGTCCTTGCATCACTTTGCAGAATAAACCTACTCACTTCACCATCAGTTGAAACTATTGTTGGACTTCCAAATATGTGTGACTTGAAAACCTTCCCATACCTGTAAAACACACACTCGAAATAACAAACGTTAAGAATTTGAGTATCGACTTAAGTTTTTAGGTTCAGAGGTGATTTAAAATATCTATAAAGTCATGATACCAGAATGGAAGGAAGCATGAACTCCTAATTCTCAAACATAGAGGCAGGTAGAATCCCAACAACGAAAATCTTTTTGTCCATTTAGCGACGAAACATGCTTCCATCACTTTAGTGACAAAATATTTCGTCGACACAACGACGTAAACGTGCTTTCGTCGCTTTTTTGTTGCTGGAGTACGATTGCGACACCGCTCCAGCAACCAAGCCTATGTCAAAACCATTTCTTCGCTGGCTGAGTCCAACGACGAAAATATTTCATCGCCAAAGGGCATTTTTCTTGCAGTGAAAGAGAACTCACCAGCAGCGACGTCTATCCATGAAGCTTTCGGGGCGGTGGGAGTAAGCGGAAGAAACGAACTGGAGGGTTTCGCCGATGAAGGGGAGACCAAGGGAGCCCGAAGGAAGCGAAGGGATGGAGTTTGAAGCTGGTGAATTGGGCTTAAAGGTGAGGAGGAAGATTATGATTAATGTGGAAGATATGAGAGCTGCAGCTGTGATGAGCTGCACAAAAATCAACAAAGAATCCATTTTTGGATGAAGCTTTTACTCTGTATTTTTGTTTGGGATTTGCAATACTACTGTGAACCTTTTGATCTCTCTCTCTCTCTTTTTTTTTCTCTCTGTGGGGTTTTATATATAAATATGAAGAATCATATGATCACCACTCTTCAACTTTTTTATCAATTTTTTTTTCTCTTTTTTGGGTGATTTTGCATATGAATTTGCATGGGTTTTGGGCACGCGGGGAGAGAGAGAGAGATCAGAGATTATTTAATCTCACATTCACATGAAGGCACGAGAAGCCGCCCAAGCTGCCACTACAAATGGAGTACTTATCGACCCAACTTTATGTTCTTCTTTTTATATATATATATCTTAACTTTGGTGCTTTATTACATATATATATATATATAAGGTTTAGTTAATCATAATTAGGGTTTTGTTATGCAGAGTTATTGTTGGTCAAATCTTGCACGTCTTTTTTTTACTAGCTGAGTATTTATTTTGATGACCAATAAGAATATAACTCATCGGTAAATGATAATCTACTCATTTCGGGGAGATCATCTATTCTTTTCGTGGAGATTAAATATTTTTTACTCTATTAATAATATAAAGTAGAGATAATTAAATTTTCAAATAATAATAATCTAGGGATCCAAAAAGTTAATAAAGTATATACATTAACACACTCATTTTTTCTCTTGAGAGATGATGCTTTGGGATAGTGGTCTATATAGTATATGTGAGGAAAATTTGTCATCCGTTAAACATGTTTTGAGCCAATAATCAATCACTAGAGTGAAACTTAATCGCCCTTCTATCTTTTCTTTCCATTTAATTTATTCTATTTCTAGAATAAGTATCTTTAATGTTGAATCAAGAAATTGACCAAGTCCCAGAACGTCGGTTCGAATTGGATGAGTTGGACAGTGAACTCCGAATATCATGTAGGAGACCTGCAAAACAGAGTGAGCACTCCGATGCTAAAGTCAGTGAAAGTCCGAACTAAATTGAGAGAGAATGGAAATGTTTGCGTACCTTCAAATGAACGGAATGGTTGATCTATTTATAGGCAAAGACCCCAACAGTGTTCCCGACAAGGCTTCAACGGCTCTTTAAGGTTACCGTGAAATGCGACGTGTTGTCGTGGAGTGTGTCGGAGGCGTGACCGAGCTGAGGTAAGCCAGTCGGCTCAACCAATAACATGGGAACGCGATCTCTAACAAGCTTGTTCGGCTCGGCCACAGAAGGGATTCGGCTCAGTCTGGTGGATGAGCCGAGATGTGCAGACTTGGGTGGTTCTCTGCGACATCCATGAGCCACGTGTCATATTTTACATCCACGCATCGCCTGCCACATGTATGCTGAAATCTACCCCAACATTTAACTTTTTAGTGATGGTTATATATATATATATATATTAGAACGTACTAGTTAGTAGTTATAAATAAAAATATTGAGTAGTAGTTTATATTCTTCTCCTTTGGAATAAAAGTATAAGGGTGTGTTTGGGAGTGATGGTGGTCGGAGGAGTGATTTTGAAAAAAAAGATTTAAAAATAATTGATTTTTTTCAAAATCACCACCTAAGTGATACCTTAAAATCAATTTTAATTGTATGTTTTTACAAAATCAATTTTTTAATTTGTCAAGCATTATTAATGGAAATGAAAGTGAGTTTGATAATGACAAAAACTAGAACTCTCATGTTAAAAGTTTCATATTTTCACCTTCATAAATAAAAAAAAAGGTGGTTTAAGAAAAGATTTCTTTTCTCATTTTATGTTCAAAAACTAAAAGTACAATTTTTTTATTGAAAGAAAAACCTTATCAAAAGAGTTTTTTCTTTATCTGTGGTCTAAAATAAATTCTCGGAGAGGTGGCAAGTTCCTATGATAAATAGTCTCTCTTTCTCTGTCAACCTTTTTATTTTTTCTAAAAAAAGATACTCAACCAATATATTGGACATGGGAGGAAGATATAAAAGGGGAGGCTAGATGAAAGTACTCCGAAGAGAGATTGGATTTCGAAGACCATGTCAAATATGCTAATACCTTGATACCTTTCTAAATATGAAAACCTGATTTAGAGGCATTTGAAAAGAGTCCATGATTTCTTTCCAACCAAATGAACCATAATAAAGAAAACCACTGCATTACCCCAAAGCATATTGCACCGGTGGGAGGAGATAGCACCTCCTTGATGACATCCTCAATGTATTCGTGGAGTGAGAGAGACGCCGAACACATCAAGGAGGCGATTCCGAAGAGAGACTTTAAACAGAGTAGTGTAATAATAGATGGTCCAAAAGTCTCATCAAAATTAGCAATAAATAGTGCATTTATCCATCTGAATATAGCTCAACTATCTTATGTACGTATAGTTCGAATAAAAAAAGAAAGAAGAAGGTCTCTCTAGAGGTTGCATGTGCCACTCTATGACTATGTGATGGGAAATAAAAGGTATTTTTCTATATAAAAATAAAGAGAAATTTGGACATCATTGCCCATAAAATGTTTTGTATCCAACCCATTTCCCTAGCACATTCAAAGATCTCCCTTTGACCCTTTCCTTGACTTATGCTCATTTTTATGACCAATATTTCACATTCTCTCTCTCTTCTTCTTCTTTTTTTAAAGAAAAAAAAAACTATTTTCAAGAACTTATTGGGTATGTATATTTAAGTCTCTAAATGCATATTGTTTGGCAGATATCATGATCATGTCATCAAAACTCTCTTTGGACCTCATCTCCTTTCTCTCTCCAATTTGTTTGTTTCATTTTAAAAAGTTTCTTTCATATCTTTGAGAATCTCATAGAAAGCTTGGGAAAATGCTTCTTTATTGGCCTCAAAAGGAGCCTACAGCTCTGGGGAATGGGATGATTTTTTATTATTGATGCATTACTTTGTATAAACTATAAACATATAATACACATTAATTAACTTAGAGCCTATCATTTGACTTTGCATTACATTAGTGAAAGCTGTCATGCTTTTGGCTGAGAAGATACCTATTGACTCTAGATTTTTCCTAAATTCTCGAGAAGATACCTATTGACTCTAGATTTTTCCCTCTATAAATAGAAGGAAAATACTTAGAGGAACGCTATAAATCTACTCTTTGCTAATATATTAGAGGTAAATTTGAAAATTCAAAGACATATTAAACACTTTTTAAAGTTTGAGGACTAAATTACGAGGGGAAAAGATGGAAAAAAAAGATGACTTTAAAAAAAATCATTCTCTCTCCCAACAGTACCTATTAAGCTATTCAAATCTTGCACTTGGGTGTTTAGGCAAAATCTTAGCAAAACAAAAGACAGAACATGTTCTGTTCAGTGTCTGAAAAATGAATATCATATAAGTAATGAAAGGGCTGGTTTTTAATAGGTAACTTTGTAAAAGGTTTATCAACATTCCAAGTTCCAATGAGCCTTTAACTTCAAACTAAATTTGCAACAGAAGCAAAGCAAAGCAAATAGGAACAACACTTGCTGACTAAGTTTCCTCTTAAATATATAATTTCTCTTTTGCTTTTTGATTTCTGTTCAACAAAAATGATGCTACTTTTTCAAGTCAAATTTTTCCACATCTTGTTAATCTAATAAACATGTAAATCCCATTTATATTCCATGAAACTTTTGAACCGATTAAAATATAGGTTAAAAAATACTTTTAGACCCTAATTAGAGTAACGATTTAGTCCCTATGTTTTTAAATTGAGATTAAAATTTGTAACAATATAATCCCTGCTATAAAAACTCATTAAAATTAGGTGTCAATTTTTATCATAAAACGTTTCAATCTTTGTTATTTACAAATACGTTAGGTCCTTCATCTTATTTCAAAAAAAAAAAAAAAAACAAAAGTTCTCATCTATTTGTCAATCTACATACATAAGAAATTTGATTAGATCTTAACAAAAATTCTTCAACAATGACTAAATTGTTACAAAATTCAAACTACAAAAACTGGATTTTGTTATATACTATTAAAGTTCAGAAAATAAATTGTTGTCGGGCTAAATCATTATAAACCAAAGTCAAAAAATATATTTTAACCTAAAATATAAAAGAAAGCGAACAGAAACTCTAATTCTAAAGCTAGGAGATGAGGCCGACAAGAGAGTAAAAGAGGGAGAAAAAATGATGAATTTGGTCGACCAAATTCCTGTTTTGTAAACCAATTTCAGAGCTTTTAGTTCATTGAAACCAGAAGTTGAGGCATCAGACAGGCCCTTCTCTCATGTCAATCTCTTATCTTTCTTCACGTTTATCATAATTTTTCTCTCCTTTCTGGTGGGTTTGAGAGTAAACATGAGCCATTCTTCTCTGTTTCAAATTCAAATTATTGCATAAATCACTGATTGTGTTGGTCCAAAACATAGATTAGCTGTTTCCTGAGTTTCTTAATGATATGATGATGCCATCCACTGTTAGAAATCTTTGACAATGTCTCATAGAGAGGTCAGAAATAATTAGGAGATTTACTTTCTAACACACTAGAAAATATCATAAATACAGTACTACTACTGCAGGCAGCATATTTAAACAATTCGTCTCCTAAATACACGTCGACTCGAACATTTTTCGTTTGGGAGAAAAATGAAAAACTTTCTTGTACATCAAAATCCCAGAGAACTGTCACCTTCTTCCTGTCATGTGTTAGTAAGAGTGCCAGTAGATGGATCTGTTCAAAGGGTTAACTGGTAATATTGCGCATGCCTACTTTTGCAATGGCAACGCAGTGCATAAGTAGCTATATCAAGCATGTGATTGCAGGAATAATAATTGTTTGAAGTCATGGAGTTTCAAAATCAGCTCCATGGCCGTCCACCACCATAACCCCTCCCACGATCTCGAAATCCACCATGACCTGATTAACAAACAGATGAATTGTGGATAAACAAAAAGAACATTCATCGACAGGCAGAGATGTGTTTGTGAACTCCAAAAGAGGCTTCTTGATTATCCATACTTGATATTTTGAAATATTGGCAGCAATAGGAACAAGAGTACCAATTCACTTGCATTGAGAAAAGAAAACTAACCTGAGGGGGGAGGAGGCGCACCACGCCCCATTGCTGCCAGTTCAGGACTAACTTTCTGTCCAGCTTCTTCAAGAATCGATATAAGTTCTTTTGCGAATCTGGCATTAGCAGCAGTGAAGAAAGTGTATGCAGTTCCTTTTGCTCCAGCTCTTCCCGTTCTACCAATCCGGTGAACGTAATCCTCAAGAGATCCAGGAAAGTCATAATTTATTACATATTTCACGTCCTTCACATCTGCAATCAAATGACATTACTAGAAAATAATAAAAGAGAGCTATAATGGTTCATCAAAAGCTTCAGCTACAAATTTATATGACAAAACACTCAATGCCTTACACAATTCAAATGCATCCAGGTCCATGCAAATCTAGAGTGGTGTAGCATTTAGCCCTAATAAGCATGTATATTCGTTTAATTTCATATATAAGAGCAAACTTGGTATGAATGAAAAATAAAAACAAAACAAGAAGGGAGATAAAGCATCTGGTAGGTTACCCATTACCCCAAGTTCTCATATTTTATCAAGTTTTTTGTTGGGAATAAACTGCATATTTGTTTTCGCCTTTTGAGGTGATTAAATTCCCCTTCAGTCTCTTACCCTTGCCTTCATCTGGCTTTTTGACTCCCGTGCTATTGCTCTCGTCTACTGTCATGCAGGTTCCTCCTCCTTTAATTTTAATTTCTACAGGAGCCTTTACATAGGGTGAGTTGGCTTCCCTTCTTCAGATCCTTCGGGATTGTGCTTACTACCTTGATGGAGAACAAAAAGGTGTGATGCTTGCACCCTTTTGAAATACTCTCCTGCTCTTTTTGCTTCTTCTCCCTCATCTAAATGCTTTTTTTTTTTGTGAGATTGTAAAAAGTGAAGTTGTTGAAGAAACTGAGGTCCTTTACTAGGCAGCTCCTTGAGGAATTAATACCATCGACTTCATCCAGAGTCATGTTTTATTCGTCTTCTTCCTTGATGCTTCCATAATGCTTCACTCTTAATAAGCAAGTGGTTGAGCATCATAGCCACTAATTACCATAATGTACTTTCTCCTATCATATATCGACCGGTTTCTATCATCCTAGTAGCCAATTTTGCACCTTCCCTCACAGAACAATCTTCATCAGATTTTAGAGATGTGTTCTGTTCATAAATGATATTGTTAAATATGTTGGAGTTTCTGTTGAGTCCTCCTAGGGGTAGAAGCGAGTTAAACTTTTCGATGTATTGGTTATCTGCAAGTTACTAAGTCAGATAGGAACAGGCACATGTTTCAGGATCGTGTTGAGACTTGAGAGAGAGTTTGGAGTGTTAGGCAGTTCAACACTCCCCTTTGGATTTTTAACTTCTTCCTTATTTTGAGATGTTACTCTGCTTCTGATTGCAGATAACTGGGATCATAAATGTACATTTAAGGTTGTTTTTATCGGTGCCCTTGTCTTTAGTTCTTATTGTTCCTAATGAGTTCTTTCTCAAAACAAATGCATGAGTAGATATCCAATAAGTACTTAAGCCAAGTTGAAAGACGCCTTAAAATTATCACATACCTAAACCACGAGCAGCAACATCTGTAGCTGTCATTATAGGACTCTTGCCAGATCGAAATTCTGAGAGGACCCAATCCCTTTCTGCTTGACTCTTATCACCATGAATTGAAAGTGCAGGCCAACCATCCATGCGAAGCTGTCGTGTAATTTGGTCACATCCTTTCTTGGTATCCATAAAGATCAGGATTCGACTCCCATCCATGATATCCTCTAGCAATTTCACCAATCTGGAAAACTAGTCAGTACCAGTTACTTCTCATCATAGCCTGACAGACTTTTGGGAAATTATGACCTCATCCCAAAAATAAAAAAAAAAAGAATGAACAAACACAAGCACACAAACTACTCTCACTTGTTATATTTCTGATTTTCCGAGACAATATCAACATGTTGGCGTATGGCATGATTAGCTTTCAGATCTGGAGAACCAATGATGACCTGTGCAAATTAAATAATAAATTCAATTACTGTATATGGAATACTAAAGACCTCCTCATACCCCCACCCCCCCCCCCCAAGGGAAAAAATAGAAACATGAATATATCTTGGACATTACCATCCACAGCTGTTGTCCTGAAAAATAAAACTTCATTTCATGGTAGAGTTCTTTTTATATAGAAAAAACCGTAAAAAAAAAAAAGAATATTGGCATGCTACGGAAAGAGGAGTTAGAGTAAATGAACCTCACTTCCTTCTTAGAAAGTACAAGGTAAATCTTGCAACATATACTATATTTATGTCTCCTAAGAAGAATTGTGGGTTAAAGAGTCTTTACCTTGTATGGATTGTAAAGAAACTGCCTTGCCAGTTGTTCCACTTCTTTCGGCCAGGTAGCACTCCAGTACAAAGTTTGTCGATCAGGCCGAATCTGTATTGAATATAAAATAGCATTTAAGAAAATTTGAACAAATAAGCACAATACAATTTAATGTCACCACCAACTAACCCATAAAAAATGAGCACAAGTAAAGCCACCCAAAACACACATAAATGCCTGGCTCAATGGCTGGCTATCAACCAGGACTGCACCACAAGCCAAGAAAATATAACTCAGTTTTAACAAATTGTCTAGACAGCCGATTCTTTATAGTCTGCAAATTATCATACTGAAATTCTGAACCTAATTCAGGAAATCTTCTAACTTATGTCGCAAAGGAATTGAGATTAGGAAGAAAAAATAAAAAGAAGGAAGAAGAAGAAGAAGAAGGTAGGTTATAACTAATACATTTTTCAATGGATATCAACAGTCCGGACAAAATCGTTAAAATGTATATTGAACAACATCAATTGATAAAACAACTGGTAATTATACAGTAGAATAACAGCCAAACAAAAGATTGTAAGACAACGGAGGAAATAAATGCATTAATCAAGTTGCAAAACAGCCAAAAACTGAGGTTTTAGAGCAAATCAAAGATCCCACACTACCAGAAAGTTACAATTTTTTACTCGATATTTTCTGGAACTTTTACCTTAGATATATCAAACCTATGAAAAAGAATTACATACACTAATGAGAGTAATGTAATTACATCTAGAGTACAGAACTTAAACCTGTGAAACAATTTTTCGTATTTGAGGATCAAATCCCATATCTAGCATTCGATCAGCCTCGTCCAGTACAAGGTAAGTAACCCTTCGCAAGTTTGTATGATGTGACTCCATCATATCAATCAGCCTTCCCGGTGTAGCAATTACAATTTCAACTCCTGGTATTATTAATTTAAGACGGCATGATTCATCTTGCTATCATGAACAACAATATTGAAAAGAGGAACAAACACAATAAATAATTACATTGAGTAGTAGTCATAAAGATTCAGGGGGCAAAGAATAATCAATTAATCAATGATTGAATGTACTGTAATTGAACTTCAACGACCCACCTGTCTACTTGAAACTGTTCTTGTAGGTCCATTTTAAAAAGGAAAAGAAGCTACTGTGGTTGAACTTCATAAAGCCTTCTTATGGGTCACTTGAACTGTCCTTGTGGGTCATCATTTTAAAAAGGAAAAGAAGCTACTGTGGTTGAACTTCATAAAGCCTTCTCATGGGTCACTCGGCAAGAAGGAATCAAAGAATCTTCATAGAAATTAACTGTCTTTTGATCGGTTTTTTGATGCGATAGTTTATAAGGTAGTTTTTTAGTATAAATGTTTCCCTATGTTGCATCATAGTTTTCTACTATTTTATCCAATTGAAGAATTTTTTTGTGACTCCCTTGGATAGAGTTTCTCCTTCTTTTATAATTTCATACTATCGATAAAACTGTTTCTTATAAAAAAAGACAATTGAACATAAGAAGAAAATGTTCATTGACAACTCAAACTTTTGTTAGGATAAGAGTATGGACATCTTGAACTTAATTCACCATTTACCTTTCTGAAGATCACGCACTTGAGGTCCTTTGGGAACGCCACCATATATGCATGTGTTCTTGATCTTCGATGATGCACCAAATTTTGTAGCTTCTTGTTGTATTTGAACTGCAAGTTCACGAGTAGGAGCTAAAACTAACACAATTGGACCATCTCCTGGAGCTGGGAAATATTATAAAACAAAAATAAGCAGTTGGTTTTGACACAATGACCCAATTAAACATTTAATAATCTGCACATTATTTCCTTACAAAGGATTGGTTGGGCATTGACATGGACAATTGCAGGCAAAAGGTATGCAAGGGTCTTCCCTGACCCCGTTTCAGCAATACCAATGAGATCTCGACCTTTTAGAGCCATTGGCCATCCTTGGGATTGAATAGGAGTAGGTTCGGCGAAGCCAGCTTTAGCAATTTCTTGCATGACATAATCTGGTACGCATAATATGATCAAAATCTTAATAAGCAACCATTATAAAGAAAAGTTGTTCAAATAAGCATTAGTTTAGCACATGTCAAGAATGATGAACTTTAAAATAAGATTGAAATTTGAACAATAAATGAATTTTTTTTTTATAAGAAACCGAACTTTTCATTGAGACTAATGAAAACAAAACCCAGCCAGAAACAAGGGCAAACAAAAACAATAGCCCAGAAAAGGAAGCCAGGCTAAAGAAATAATGTGGCAGAATTTCAGAATTGCTAATATGAGAAGTCAAAGTTTAGTTTGAACAAAAATAGTTCTTTCTCGAGAAAAATACCAGGAAATCCAACATCACGGAAAGACTTGACTGGTTTTGGAACATCGCGACCTTCTATAGTAATTTCCCTCCTTTGTCGATACTCCTCAACCTCTCTCTCTGTCATTGCTGCCACTGATGGTGCCTCGACGTAGAAGTTCTTCTCAAAAGGAGGCAATCCATCTAAATCCACCTTTCTTGGGGCCTCAGAAGCATAATAATCACTCTTGCTAGACGAGGACCGCACTGAACTGCTATAGCCTGTAGACCCACCAAAACCTGAATCACTGCAGCAGCCAAAAAAAATGTTAAGAGACAGAGCCACATGATTTAAGAAAAGAAATAAAGTACCACCAATGCGGTTGGGTTCGTCCTAAGAAGTATAGGAAGGACAACACATCATTTGCCAACAAGAATACTAAGCTACACTCACAAAAAGACAACATTTTAAATAGGCTTATTTAAAAATGTATTGGTATGTAAAATCATATTTTAATTAGCAATTGTGGAACCAAAAGAAATGTGATTTTGATTATTGGGATGATATTGTGAAAAGTTGGCATATTCTGGCCAGGAAAAATATGGAGGAGATTTAAGTTAGGGAGTTTATTGATCTTTTGAAGCTGCTGGACATGAATGAAGAAGGTGACGACTAGGGATCCTAACTCTTCGGGCTCCTTTACAGTCAAAACAAAAACAAAACTTCGGTTGGAAAATAAAATTTATAAACAATTATCCAAATACGTTTCCACTCCAAATGAGACGAAAAAACCCAAAAATAGCTTTTAAACACAACTCTTGAACAGTGCCAAGTATCTTCAGTATAGTCGTAGTCTGAGAACGAAGAAGACGACTGTCTGTTTGAATGAATTAAAGACCTTCTTTACGAATTGTGGCTAGAGCTAAATAATATCCTCCAGAAGATAACCCGAGTTTTACAAGAAATAGTGGCACTACACTAGCAAACATTTTGGCATCATCTTGGAGCATGCCAAAATCCCTTATAACTACTAATCTTCTGTAATTAATCCCAGTGGATGTTATTGGTTTCCAAAATTGTACTCTTCGTATATTCAATGAAAACCCTTTTCGTAATACTGCTCAATTAGATATGATGTAAGAAACTCTTGGCAGCTAAACGAGAAAGCCCTCATTGTCGTGAAAATCCAAGTACAAAACAAGTAAGCTCGCGATACCTAGAAGCACTACAAAACTTAAAATTCATAGAAACCGAAACAAACCCCGCATTCCATCAAAGTTTCCAATACGTCGAAAGCAATTGCATCGAAAAACAGAGGACGAACAACGCAAGGGAGGAGAGTTACCTTCTACGGTCGCGGTAAGAAGTGGGGTCGGAGGAGCGGCCGTCGTAGCGACTCATGGCGCCGGAGGTTGCCGGAAAGAAGGTGACGGAGTGGAAATTCAAGGGTTTTAGAGGCGGGCTCCGTTCAGGAAACACGAGAAAACGAACAACGGAGAGCTCTCTCTGCAGTCTCTGCCCTTCGCTCGATCGAGCTTTGCTAATCCTACGGCTGGCTGTTCTTTTTGAGCTCACGCCGCCTATTAAAGGATGACACGTATTATGCCCCGGATCAAATAACTCCTAAATTTGCATTTGTTTAAAAAATATTCGTCATTTCAAAATAATAATTAATTTGGCCTATTAATTACGACAATAAATTAACTTTTCACTTTTTTCTTTATTTGATAATTAACTTTTCTAATGTGAAAAAAAAAACGAACTTCTAAGTTCGGGAGATGTATCAATTTAGTTGTAAATATTTAATTTCCTAAATTTGTATCCGTGTTGAAATATTTTTTTTTTATTTATAAAATAAAACAAGCATGATTCTTCAATTAATAGTATTTTTAAAATGTCAAAACGAACCTAGCTAATAATTGACATATATCTCTAACCAATAGATTGTGAATTCGATCCTCACCCTACATATTTTACTAAATAGTACTTCTAAAGTTCACTTCTTTCCCATGCTACGAGTGAGAGGGAAAATGTAAAGGCTATCATTAGAGCAGTCCAATGGAGGCTTACCAAATCCATGCGAAAAAGAAATTCGGATACAACAGCATTGATGAAACAATCCAAAAAATCAAAATATAACAAATAATGTTATCATACAATAGACCCTCTTGGTGAGTATCGTTAAAGTTTAATGAATTGTAAAATATAGGCTTAATACAAGAATTAGGGAAATTTATTTGATGGTTGATTATGTGACTTGGTTGAGTTTAATTTTTTTTTTTTTTGCATGTCTTTTAATTTTTCAATGAAAATTAGCAAGATGTGGGAGATTTTTAAATTGTTTTTCTTTTCTTTTATTATTATTTTTTTAATTTTGGATTTGATGAAATTACAAAACTTACAAAACCAGGTCCACGACTCGGCCCAGCCATTGAAGCTATGGCCCTAAATAATGAAGGCCCATCTTGCAAGTATTTGAGCCCACTAGGCCCATTAGACGCGGCTCTTAAACCCCTCGGAAACCCAGGTTCCGATTATCAAGGAGACAAAATGCTAACTTTATCGGCGACTTCGACGAGCGTGGTGGCTTCGTGGGATACTCAGCAGAGGCTTTCGTATAATCCCAATGCCCCGAGAAGGCCCGGCAAGAAACCCAGTACTCTCGCTCTCTCGCCGACCTCCCAAGCCACCGGAAACGTTACCTTAGCTGCCCCAAATGTCCGGCCGGACCAAATTGTCTCCGACCTCCTCAAGCGTCGCAGTCCCAGCCCAATTGAAGGTAAATTCATGGTGGGTTTTCTGATTTCTTTTATGGGTTTTTGGTTTTCTGCTTGAAAGTTTGAGGTTTCTTCTGTTTCGTTGATGGGAGAGTTGGGGTGTTGGAGAATTCAAGTTTTCATTGTAGTTTATGCAATATGTTCTTTGGTGTTTGGAAATAATAATTGAACTCGAAAATTGGTTGACTTGGGGCTATTGAAAAATGGGTGCAATTCAATCGAGAAACCTGTTAGCTGAAGGCCCGTTGGTTGGATTAGAAAAGTTTAATTGGTACAGCTTAGCTTGAATTTTTTCACTTTCCTAACTTGGCTTTTTATATTATGGAACACATTAGAGACATTTGGAAGCAAGTCATTCTCGTTGTTTCAACTTTCAGATCCTTTTCATTGAATTTGAGATGTGTTAATCGTTTTCTATTGTATTTACTTACAGGCAAACCAGTGGAGCCGGAGGGTCTCTATTTGGGATGTGAGCAGTGGTTGCCAAATCCACCTAAGGTTCAGAAACCTCGATCCGTGTTCAATGCAGCATCATTAGCATATATTGGTGATTGCATCTACGAGGTGCGTTTCGGGCTCTTAAACTTTTTGGAATTGATATCCTTTTGGAATGTAATGTTTGTATTTGATGTCTGGAGTCTGCAAGCATTATATTGAAATAGATAGCAACTTCCATGTCTAGAATAATGTACTATATGAATTGTGAAGTTTGGTTGTCTTCTATGTCTTACCCTGACCGTTTCTGAAATATGCAGCTATATGCTCGCAGGCACTTTCTGTTTCCTCCATTGAATATTGAAGAATACAATGACCGTGTGATGGCTGTCGTTCGTTGTGAAGCACAGGTATGTCAAGTCTTGCTTAAGTTAATCTTGAATTGAAGAAATAATACTCCAACACTGTAACAATTTTGTATTTTTATATTTATTGTTCTGTATAACCCGTCCTAGTTAACTGTAAATTGTTAGGTTAGCTTTGACTAATGTCCATGGTTCTCGATTCCTCGTCAGTCCCCCCACCCTCCATCTAGAAAGTAGAAGACTGGCAATGTTCTGCTCCGACTTCTCCTAATTTGTTAATAATCGAACCATGTTTTTATTCTATGGATGTCGAGTGTATGGCCACATAGTGTTTCCTCATATCAGCACCTTTACGTAAGATCTCTGTATTCATGTTGATTTTGTTATATTTCAGGATATTCTACTCCAGAAACTTCTTAATGATAATTTCTTAACAGAGGCAGAGAGGTCGGTTGAGTATTTGAGCATTTCATTGGTTTCCTTCATTTGGAATTTTACTGCATAGAACTCTTTATCAGTGAGAAGTTGGGAATTTAATTGCCACGTAAATCCACATTCATGTATATGCTATGTAGCTATGATTTTCTTTTCCCTGATTTGTTTGGTCTTGTAAATTTTCATGTAGGGACATCCTTCGCTGGGGAAAAAACGTTGGTTCCTCCAAAACACGTACAAAGAAGCGTGCTGGTGCAGCAGTTTATAATAGGGCGTCTTCTCTAGAAACTTTAGTTAGTCTCCTCTGGCTCTAACTTCTTCTTTTGTAATAACGTTGCTATTTCATCAAACAAAATGTTTGAAACTGATTCTTTGTACTGTCTGTAGATTGGTTACCTTTACCTGAACAATGTTAAACGGTTGGACGAAATCATGCAAAAGCTCGGCTTCTCAACGGATTCATCCTTGCAATTGATTTCAGAGGAATCAAATAGTAAGTATAATTATAAGAAATACAACCCCCTTCCATGTCTATCTGTGATTACCACTGGTTTAGTTCATCCTAACGAATAAGCAATTAAAATATTAAACTAAAGATGACCTGTTGTATGTTCACATTCCATTGGCAATTTATTACCAAAATTTGCTGGCGACCTTATAATGTTTTCTACTTGAAATTTGGCTCAGGATAAAGGAAGTACACTGATTTGTATCCTTTCTAATCTCAACCCCACATCGTGTTTTTTCCATTAGGCAACCAACTGGGTAAGTTAGGAGACAATGACAAGAGCTGATAATCGTTGAGCGGAACCATGGGACTACACTAATACTTCTAAATGGATTAGTCCATCAGCGTCTATACAGTTTATCAGAAATTGATTTTTGTGGCTGCTGGCTCTGCTTGATCTGTGTACATCTTACACCATTCTTTCCAGTTCGTAAAGCTCCGTGCAGATAGGCATGTTAGTTAGTTGACATTTGTGGTTCTTAGTTGCCTATTACTTGTACTTTGTGGGAGTTGTGTAAATTATCTTTTCAAACTCTCTTGTTATTACATCCCTCTTACCATTTTGTATTCTGGCGATGTCTCCAACTTCTATCTGCAGCAACGTAGCATGGAAATACAGATATTTGAAGAGATATTTGGCTCAAGATAAAGGATGTAATCCAGTATAAACGACGCGGTTATAAAACTTCAGTTTGGTTTGGTTTGTGTGCGTTGTTTTGGCACGAGATTATGATTCCTAAAAAGTGCCACTTTAGCTTGAGTTTGAAGAGGCAAAAAGGAAGAATAAAGTTGAGGTGAAATTACCATATTAGGACTGCTTCACAGCATGAGAAGCCCAACATGGTCCAAACAGAGCAGAAATGAAATCAGCAGAAAGCCCAAGAGAAAGGAGAAACCCACCCCTTATTCGACATCTTAAACCTAGCCTAGAAATCTTAAGTCGGGGATAGATATGGAAGAATCGTGCAGCCTAAGTTTGAATAGTTTGTGTTTGAGGTTCAGGTTTGTATAGCGTATTTGGACTGCTTCGCAGCTTGAGAAGCCCAACATGGTCCATACAGAGCAGAAACGAAATCAGCAGAAAGCTCGATAAAGGAGAAACCCACCACTCGGAGGGCGTTTGGCACACAGATTCGACATTTTTTCAGCTTTTTTTTTTTTTTTTTTTTGGTGGAGGGTTGAGTTTTGATTATGGCTCAAGTCGATACCAGAAAGAAGATAACAGAGAATGAGTGATAAAAAAAGGTCGGTTTGTTTGATGGCTCTGATTTGATGAGTCAAGTAGGCCAAACAATGGCCAACAGTTTTGGATATGGCTTCATGAGTATGTGGCAATCCCATCCCAATTTGCCCTTCATTTCATACACTTCTCTTTCACTCATAAAACAAATATGGGAATTTCAATTGGAATTGAGTTCAAAGCTTTCCCATGCTGAAGAGAGGAACTGCCAAAAAATATAAATCAATTGACATATTTGATTATTCAAAATCAAACCTATCGAATCTACTCAACTCAATCAAGTCCATTAATTTTTTTTAAATTTTGATATGCACCCTTGCGATGAGGTGGTCCATTAAATAATTTCCACAAAAATAAAACAAATCTAAAGAATTAAAAATATTATTCCTAACTGTATACTTTCTTTTTTCTTTTTCTAGTAAAACAAATTAGAGGCACGGGAGTTTGAATCTCTGACATTAGGAGAAGGAGTAGATGTAAATTAGTTATGTTCATGCTGGTTTCTTTTTTCTTTTTCTAAATGAAAAACAACATGATTATCACAAAACTCTTCATGATTTTTGATTTGGTACAAAAACATCGAGCATCGTGAATGAAATTAGTATCGAAAATGAGAAGAGAAAAATTAGAGTTGATATCTCAAAATTCTAGGCCACCCATGTCCTTTCATTTTGCAACAATATGGATGAGAATATATGTGTCATCCTCATCCTTTACAATAGTGAAACATATTTCCAACCATCACACACCCTCCTCTTATCTTCCTTTGAATCCTCAAACATAACTTTCAAAACTATTGAGAATATTAAAGCAAACAATCAACTATATTTTTGTAGCTTTAATGCACTTTTTGACACAAAAAAAAAATGCATGGATATGTGAAGGGTTTTTTTTTTTTTTTTTTTTTTTGGTTTGGACCCCCAAAGTGAAAGTGACTAGAAAAGGGCAAAAAGTCACAAATTTTAGAACATGGGTTTGGTCCCATTTCCTTCAACTTACCAAATTTCTTCTAGAATTTGTATCTTTCCTTTGTCATTGACACGTTGGTATATACGTACATCTTTATGGGCGAGTCCAAATTAGAGTATACTTTTCAATATACTCTTCTTCTTGAATTAGAAGAATTGACGTAGGTCAAGAGAATTATTAAGGAGTTTTGCTGGTTGATTATATACTAAAACCAAATCAACAGAAAGTGATCGCATAAGAAAGTAAGTACAAGTCACATGGGGATGGCGTAGTGGCAAAAATCTTGAACCTTATTCTATCAGCTACCCTGAGCTATTGAATTCGAGCCTTTTGCTGGTCACCATTTTGCTCAGTCCAAACAACGAGTCTTGGTTATAGGGATCAAATGCGTAAGGCACACCAAATCATTTTTGGGAAACAAAAAAAAAGTATAAACTTCTTCTTATTAATAAAGAGTCAAGTTACACCCCATTACAAAAGGACAAAAGATTCGGTTTCTCGTGTGTTTGAGAATACTTTTTAGAAGATGTCAAAAGCACTTTTGCCAAAATCAAAAATACATCCTACTAAAATTCTTCGTCTTCGGAAGTAATCCAAGTGCTTAATATGTTAGAAAAATTATACCAAACTAGTAGTGTTTTCAAATGAAAGACTTTTCCGACGACTACCTTTTATTAAAAAAAATTAACCAAGCATTTTCTAAAAACATATTACATTAGTCGATACTACTTTTAACATCTTAAAAAAATTCTCACAAACATATGAACAAGTTTTTGTGTTTATGAAAAAGATTTACGTAGTAAATAATAACACTAAACTTTTTAATCATTACATACAAAAAAAAAAAAAAAAAGTTTGATAGAAACCCAACGCCAACCTTTTTCAAGCAATTAGGATAAGATAACTTCATAACAATATTACATAATGCTATGGAATGCTTTGAATTGACATCAAAATCATTAAAGTGATTCATTTTTATTTCTTTCAAAATGGATATTCTCGTGGTGGAGTAGGAGTCAGCTTACGTGAGCCATTCGGATAACTTTTGGATAATTAAATTTAAACGCTCTAATTAATCCATTAATGCTTTTTTTTTTTTTATATGCCTATGATTATGACCCTTTCTAATTGACGTTTAAACCAACCTTTTTTTTCTCTCATCATTTTTCTTCTTCTTTTTGTTATGGTTTGTTTTTGGCTAATGAATGAGGTTTGTTAGGAAGATATATAAGAGTTAGTTAGATATTGATGGGTACTAGTCATTTCTTAATTTGATAGTTATTTTCGTGGAAAGAAAAAAAAAATCTCATTTTCTTTTCTTTAAGTATTTCTCTCTTTTAGTTGTCAAAAAAATTTAATTGTGGTTAATTAGTACCTAAATATTATCCTTTTCGAATACTCTATTTTGCCTATTAGAATATAATTCAAATAATTGGGTACTAGTGTCTCATCTCATGAGTGGTAGACTTTTTTTTTTTTTTTTAATGATTTTGTAAATTTATAGTCTTGTTTATATAGACTTTATTGTCTACTCCCTCATAGGAGACTCTCTTTTAAGTTTTTTAGATGCAAATCAATTTCTTCTATAACTTTTCTTTTTTTTTTTCATAAACTACAAAGTACTTGCGTCCTTTGCTAAAGGTTGAGAGTACTTTGTCAAAAATAGACAAAATGTGCAATTAGAGATGATATGGATGTAATCTTCATACTTTTGTTATAAGGAAAAAAAAAAGAAATTTGATTGCGACACTCTAACCATCATTATTATATATAAATAAAATCCTGATGAAAAAAAAAAAAAAGAAAAAAAGCTCATGCCTACGTTTGAGTGTAATAATTTAAGACTACCTGAAAAACAAACATCGTCCTTTTTCTTAACTACTCGTTAGATTTTCAAGATTCTTATTAACACACATAATAAATAATTAAATAATTCTTCTGATCAACTCTCTTTTCATCTTGATTCGTAGGTGCATTGAATTCCTTGTCTCATGATTTGAAACTCAATGCAATCACAGTTTCTTATGTTTCAACAACACTGTTGTGTGATTTTAGTAATTCCTTCTTTCTTTGCCCAAACTTTTGTGGGTCTCAATTCTCCTTCTTCCCCCACAAGGAGGGGGAGAAAATTAAGATAATACCCAAAGAAATCATTAAAAAAAACAATTTTTCCTTTTTTCCTTTTTTAATTCTTATTTTTTTAAAAAAAAATACACTTGAAGATGGGCCTAGAGCTGAGCCCACATAAAAGAGAAGCCAACATGGCCCACCAAATCCAAGTTTATAATTCATGGGATGGGGACTTCAATAGCAACTCTAATTTTGGTTGTGGCAAACTCATCCAAACTCCAAGCCAAAAGATAAGCCCTTCCTTCTCTTATTCACACACCCGTTTTTCATGGAGCCTTCTCAGTTCTTCCCTGGGTCCCACTGATTCCTTTTGCTGATGTGTCATGCTGATCTGTTTGCATTATTAGACTTTGGACCCCACTTTTCTTGCTGATGTGTTATTTCCCCGTGCTTATCAACTAGCCTATAGGCCAATAATCAAAATAGCATCCAACTTAAAAATAAAATAAAAATGATTTTTGCAATTTTTTAATTTATTCTGTTATGGTTCTAATACTTCAAATAGTTGCGAAGTGAAAGCAAAACATTTCACGTAATAAGCATTAGATTAGAATCATGTTTCTTCTATCGTGATACGACTAATAGAATTGGCTAAATTAATGGATTGATCATGGGGAAACTCCTCATCCTACTCTCCAAGGATGGTAAAAGAACAAAAAAGGATTAGATAAGATTCCTTGAGAATTTAATAATAACTGAGGGAGATGAAATTAAAAAGAAAAATTGAAACGAAATTAATTTATATTGGATTGGGAAATGGATTGAGGCTTACAGAAGTCCAGTATGGAGAGAGGGAGAGGGAGGAAATTTTACGGCCCATGGGCCAGTGGTCTGTGGGGACCACAAATAAAAAGTGCATTTATTATTATTATTATTATTTATACTACGATTATATTTTTATTTTTATGTTTTAAATAAGGAGAGAAAAGAAAAAATGAGCTGGCTTTGAAATTGTTTTCAACAAATTAAAGTGTTTCGATAATGATGGGATTGACATATGGGCTGCGTGTTCCCACCTAAACCACTGTAATTCACCCACACAATCCCTCCAATTTATGATTAATCTATAAATATGAAAAAAAAATCTGAAAAAAAAAAGAAAAATATTTTTTCAAAACTCCATTTTATTTGTTCAACCATCATAGTTCAAGTTCAACACAGTCAAAAGTTATCTAATGTTATCTCGGTTTAAAAATGGCCCCTTTTTTTTAGTACAACATTGTGGAGGTGGGAATTCGAACTCATGACCTTCTGATCATGAATATGTGTCTTAATCATTTGAGTTATATTTGGTTTGGCAAAATGACTTTAAGTCTCTCTATTTTTTTTATTGAATGATTTCGTTATCGAATTTTAATTTGTAACAACTTAGTATTTATACTTAAATTAGTAACAATTTAGTCTTTAAACTTTAATATGTAGTAATTGAGCGTTTGTAATGATTTAGTTTCTATCGTGTAAAATGTTTTATATTTAATAAGATTTATTTAACGAGTGACCAAATCTATTTATAAATTACAAAAACTAAAATATTATACAGTAAAAATCAATACTTAAATTTGATAAGATTTTATTGATGATAGAGACTAAATTGTTGCAATACTAAACTATACAGACTAAATTGTTACAACGACTAAAAGTATCTATCTATTATCTTTTTGAGTCGTCAAAACTTATAAAATTAACTATGACCAATTTGAGTAATACGTGTTGGTTCCATGTTATAAAATACGAACTTGAATCTTTTATTATTTTTTAATTCCACCATTATTTTCTAATTTCGTGAAACTGTGGCAAACAAAAAAAAAAAAGAAACAACCACCACCCTCACTTCTCTTGATCTACTTTAGATTCTACCTTTGTATATTAGAAAAATAAAAAATCATTAAATTTCTACAGTCTGAAGAGGGAATTTTGAATAAATAAAATATGTATCTTGCATAAATATAAAATTCGAGATCTACTACAATTTTTTTTTATCTCTATACAGGAATAGTTTTTATTTTATTTATTAGAAAGTCCTAAACATAGATTAAACTGTGATTCAGAGATTAGGTATCTTAATTGATTAATAAAATTTGTGGTTGACAATGCAATATCGTGTGAGGAAAATAATAATTATAATAATGTGTATGAATCAGATGGTTGCACTGGCATCTACCCTATCAAATGGCATTGACTTTTTCCACATGATATTGGAATTTTTGGACCCATCAAATTAATTGAGATTTTGGTTTGTATTGAAATTTAGTTCCAAACTCTAATCACTTTCTAACTCTCCCATTATTATAACAACATTATCACCTTACATACTTAATCTAATCACTTTTGTTTGGTCATTGTGTGAAATTAGAGGCATGTTATATATGAAGCAAATGTTTTTAAATAGGCTTGTTACTTGATTTGATTTGATTCGTATAAATTTTGTTTTGAATTTTGTACTTTGGTTAAATTTTATAAAATAATATTTATCAGTAAAGAACAATATTAATTTTAAGGAGAAATTGACTCGCTACTTTGTTAATCTTAATTTTCTCCATTGGAGTTTAATTTGTTCACTGTAATAGCGAGGATTATTGGTAAAGATTTTTTTTTCCATCAAGGTTATAAAACTTTGATATTTTGTATTTGTCGAAAATGTGAGGCGATGAGTGATTATTAGAGACTCGATACAATGTTAGTGGCAAAATTCTTTATATGATCATATTACAGGTCCTATGGAACTCGCAAAAGTGGCGACACTGATCAAAGTCATACAGAAGGTATATGAAATTGGTCTTCGTTTGCTATGGGTGGAGGTCAATTAATTATTACTATATATGGAAACTTCTAGTTCATGATGAACGTATTGCAAATGAACTACAAATATTTATCAATTACTTCATAGACCAACAAACAGAGACGAGGTCTCATCGAAGACTTTATCTTCACTCCACGCATTTGTAATCTGTTGTCCATGAGCTCGTCTATCATGCTCGGAAAATAAATACTCACAATCTAGTAAGAGGGGTACCCACTATAGGTCCATGGTGTTGTCAACGAAGATCACTTAAAAAAACGAACTATAGTGTAACTGTAAATTCGAGCGTAGCATAATTGGATAAGGCATTATTATAATCTCAATGGTCAATTGTTCAATCTCCACCCTTGCTTGAACTATAAAAATTGATATAGTTTAACTATTAAAGGAGAAGAATATATAAATTAATGCGGGAAAATAATAACTATATATAGAGGATAATAAATAGTGTGACAATTTGACTATGCTTTGGATGCTAAATGTGTGATGGCTATTATTATTAATTAATGAAAGTTATGAGGACGTAGTAGGTTAGTAGGGTTTCATAAATGGACCACGCGCACATGGTTGTTGCCTCTCTCTAATCCCAACCAACAGAGACATGACTCCACGCGCTTACCCAAAAAAAAAAAAATCGAAACTTTTTTTTTCTTTTGAAACAAAATAAAAATCGAAACTAATCTTTATTTCTTCATCTCAATTTTCTCTCCATGGTTAGAACTTTAGGGCTCAAATTAAAATTTTGAAAATAAAGTTTGATTATTAATCTAAGACTATGGTACTTGGTTTTGTTAATTTTGATGTACGTACTATTAAAAAAATGATTATTTTAATTTTTTCTTTTGCAAAATTTTAACACAAAATTTCTATCTAACGTAAATTTTTAATACAAAGTTATAGAAATACTTCAATAAATTTATTGAGTGTAATGTTTATTGAAATTACGATGGAAAAAATGAGATTATATAATAACAATGAGATTACAATGTAAATTTTTTAAAATATGGAGATTAAAATAAAAAAGAAAGATTTAAATCAAATAGTTGATACGATCTTGAATTGTTCAGTAGAAAATTTAGATTTAGATTTGGGATTCATCGATTGAGTATCATACTTTTTTTTATTTAGTAAGAACATAACTGATAAAGAAAATAAGTTTAAATTAAGGTAGAAAACAAAAAGAAGTTATTAATCAACAAATTTAATTCTTAAAAAGTAAAAGCATTGTTGTGTCACTTGTTATGTAGTTTTGTTTATTATTATTTTGAAAAGAATAGTTCATACAATTTACAAATTACAATACAACGTCTGATTATATTTGATTTTTCAAATATCATACTTTAAAATTAATATGAATAAAATATAGTTTATTGCACAGGATAGAAATTTTAGTGACGGGAGGAAGACAGTGATTTGTGTGTAGGGTTTCACTTTTACTTTTGTGAATTAAATTAAATAAATTATAAATATGTTGCTAATTTAATGATAATAATAATAATATAAAAATCACCGCCAGCCGCCAGGCTGCTACCGTTTTCCTGTTCCGAGTCCAATCGGCAACTTGCACATGGAGAAATAAAAGCCATCTATTATTTGGGCTGTCAAGCCTCCTGCAAAATTCCCATAATATCCCCCATGATTTTCACCTTATATTACCTTTTTTTTTTTTTTTGGTAAAGAGCAATTTTATATACAGATCGACTAATTTCATGAGACATCAGACAATCATTTGACTCCTCCGAACCGTGCTGGATAGTCACTTATCACTAATGTGGACCATCAATCAAGAAGGAATTCGGAGAAAGTAATCGAGAATGCGATTCGAGCGTAGTAGGTCCGGACGCTACTATTCTATCTATTTATTCATTAAGTTCGAAGAAGATCTTAATCTATAGTATTTGGTTGTTAAGGGAACTTATATACTTTTTCAACTTTGGTTATCTATGTAATTTTAAAATGTTTATTTAAATTCATGTATTTTCAAAACATCTGTTTTTGTTCTATTCTTTTAAAAAAAATGACTATCTTGATTCATATTTGGATAACTTGAACATAAATTTGATATATAATAGTATTTATTTAATACAATTTTATGGCTACATATTTCAATAAATTTTGTGAGTGAAGTGATATCCTTAAATTGCAAATTGAAATAAATAAGATAAAATGAAAATAAATCGATAAACATAGTCACCTTTTAAAAGTATAGAGATTAAAAATTATTGTTCTATACGAACCAATATTATGAACTATAGTAAAACTACGCTACCAAAATAGTATTGAAATATTTTTTTATTACTAAATTTCTTCTTTAGTTAAATGTAATTTATGGCCATTTTTTAAGTTCATTCTTAGCTCTTTTTATTAAAAAACCCCTCATATTTTATTATTTTAAATATTTATTTATTTAGCTGAGTCTTTAACTTTATTAATACGGAGCATTAAAATTTATTTATAAATGGATGACATGACGATGAAAAAATATTTTATCAATTCAAGTATAAAATATTTTATGTTGTTATTGAATGAAAATGAAATTGGCATGTCTGTTCATAAAATTGAAAATTACCTCCTTCATATGTTTCGACTTGTTATAATTCGCTGATCTTAAATGATTTGTTGTTACGAAAAATGGAGTAATGGCTTCATTCAAAAAACACATTTTTTTTTCTAATTTCACGTCGCTTTCTTCTTTTAAATTTTGTTTATTAGAAAAACAAAATATATAGAACAAAATTGAAATTACACAAAGATTATAAATGAAATAAATAAATAAAACAACAACAATATCAAGGTAGTATTTATTTGATTTAAATCTCATTTTAATATATAAACTTTCATAATTATTCTATTTTAATCCTTAAATTTTCAAAATATCAATGTTCTCGAACTTTCAACTTTCAACTTTCAAAATAGAAGGTTAAAAAGCACTTGCGGTCCATTTACTTTTGCTAAAGTAATAATTTAGTCACTGAACTTTAGCTTGTAACGATTTAGTCTATGTACTTTCAGATTGGTAACAATTTAATCCTTGAACTTTAATATGTAATAATTTAGTCATCGTAATTTAAAGTTGGTAACGATTTAGTCATTATTTTGTTAAATTTTTTATATATATAGATTGACAAACTAAAGAGGGACCAAATATGTTTAAAATTACAAAGATTAAATTATTATATGATAAAACTTGACACTTAATTTTAATAAAAAATTTTACAATAGACGTTAAATTGTTACAAATTTTAAAGGACAAAGACTAAATCATTACAAACTAAGATTCATGGACTAAATTGTTATTTTAAAATATCTATTTCAGTTTCCAAAATTTAGAAACCGAATTATTATCTTTATTTTCTTTTGAACAAGGCCGTATATAAAATAAACAAAATGTTAAGCGATAAAACAATAATAATAATTCGATAAGGACTAAAAATATTATACTTTGAAAGTTGAATAACTAAAAGAAATATTTTAAAAGTTTAAATTAATTTGTTTAGTTGGAAAAGACATAAAAAAGAAAGAAAAACGAAAAACCGGGGGACATGTTTCAGACGGCACGGGGAGGATCCGTGGTTTGGAATGTTTAGAAGACGGTGAAATTTGATGGGAGCGCCGGCCGCCGCAGGCCAGTTTTTAAGGGGCTGTTTGGGAATTGTGAAAAAGAAAAAACTTTTAAAAATCCGGTGGCTCGAACTGGGACCCACAATTTTCATGCGCACTACTGACTTTCTTCGTTACCAAGGAAAATATTCTAACTAATTTAAAAAATGTCACCTATGATTTAAGAATTTAGTCCATAAGCTTTAGTTTATAATGATTGAAATTATATATTTTTAAGTTGGTAAGAATTGAGTACTTATAATTTAATACTGTAACGATTTTGTGTTTATCATGAAACTTTTTTTTTAAGTTTCTAATAAATTAAAGAGGAATGAAATATATTTATAAATTAGAAAAATTAAATTGTTATATGACAAAATTTGACACTTAATCTTAATAAATTTTTTACGATAGGAACTAAATTGTTACAAATTTTAAACTACAAAGACTAAATCGATATAAGCTAAAGTTTAGAGACTAAATTGTTACTTTAGTGAAAGTACAAAAACTAAATGGTTACCAATTAAAGTTTAGAGACTAGATTGTTACTTTAGAATAAGTATACTGACCAAATGTATTTTTTAACCTTTATATTAAATTACAAGCTTAGTTTTCTCGTCTTGTGTTTAACAAAATTTTTTAATTTTAAAAATTGTAACTTTTAATTGTGTATTTAGTGGGACTCTAACCTTAACGCATATTAAATTTTGAACGGCAGATCTTTAATATGTTTGATTTTTTACTCTAAACTTAAAAAATGCATATTAAATTTGAGCAGCCAAACAGATCTTTAATAAGTTTGATATTTTTTAAAATTAATAGATCTATTAGATCTAGATTTTTCTTTTTCTTTTTGTCTAATAAGATCTTTAACTATTAATGTCTAATAACTTTGTGGACCTTAAAAAAATACCAGTTAGATGAAAGATATACTAAAATTGAAATTTTAGTGACATATTAGACACATAATTAAAATTTAAATGGCGTGTTAAATACTTTTTAAAGTTTATTAACCTATTAGATATAAACTTGAAAGTTTAGGGACTAAACTAGTAATTTTTTAATTTTTTTTCTTTATAGAAATAGTTAAGAATTGTTCACTCTAAATTTTAGGTGAAATCATCCATTTTGACCTTAAATTTTCCATTCTGCCCGCTTAAACTTTGAATTTGAATAAATATTATAATTAATAAAACACTTAAAATAAAGTAAAACAAACGCACAAACTCGGTCATAAAAGTACTATAATCTTGCCATAAATTCAAGCAAACAAAAACCTTCCAACTAACAACAAAATGGCTAAATTCAACTAATTAAAAGAATAATAATAATAGATAACCAACTGAGTGTATTAATTGGACAACTTATTCAAGTATAAGATTTGAATTGTCGTACTTATTCATTTTTAGAGTTAAACGGTTGAAATTAAAAGTTTAAAGTTAAAATGACTCATCAAGCTAAAGTCAACTGATGCTTAGTTTAATGGTTAGAACAACAGCCTCGTATTTATTGAATTTCACTAAAAAAAAGAATTATTTTATATGAAATTTAAATAATGTCTAAATGTTTAATTTTCCTTATATTGTTTTGCTAATTCTTTTTAAATACAACAAAAGTAAAGGGTGAGAATTTGAACCTCCAACCTCAAACAAAAAAGTTATATATTTTTACTGCTACGTTATATACGTTTATTGGTTCCTATTGACGTGAACTTATTTTACCCAATTCTCTCTCTATTTTATTCAACTTTGAGGTTGAATTAAAGTAAATAATTAATTTTTGAATTAAAGTAAATAATTAATTCAAACGCTACATATGAAAGATCATTGCAAAATATTTATAACCGAAAGTAACAGAAGTTTCCAACAATAACTCAATTAATAAAGGTTGGAAAATAGGAACTATGGAAAATTAGGCCATAGATTAATTATGAATGATTGAAAAATTAGGTTTCTTCACCAAATTGAATTGCTAAAGCCAAGTTTGTTTGAAGAGGCGTCCTAAATGATTGGTAGAGAAAAAAAAGGCACTAAACAACACCAAATATCTTCCTTCAAAGATATGCCTTCTTTTTATTTTTCTTTTTTTTTTCTCCATTGTGTGTTCATGTTCATACCAACACTTTATATTATATAATTTCTTTCCCCCCCTTTTTTAATTCTTTAAAGTAATTGATTCTTGTCTATCCTCACTCAACACTTGAATGACACGGACACTCTTTTTTATTCAAATATGTTTGTTTGGATATGATAGCTTTTTGGAGATATGTTTTTTTTTATAATAATTATTAAAAGGGTCTTTTAAAAAAATTTAAAACATAGTCTTATTTCTTGAAATTTACTTTTGTTTATGATTTCATCCATCAAATGTAACACACGTTATTTCAATATTTTAATGGGGTTAATATGTTCATATTTGTGAACTATATAATATACGCAAAATGTTAATTGACAACAAGATAGATTATATTGTATTTTATTATATTTTTACCTCAAAATTTAGTCGTAATTATAATTAAATATAAAATTTAAAATTTAGGAACCAAATTGAGAAGGAAGGCATGACCTCCAAAGACTATTGTTTTTAGTGAATTTTTCTAATGTTCCCATATTATTTTTGTTGCAAAACATAAATTGTCTATTTTAATTTTGCATTTTTTCTTTTGTGCGTGTGTGCTATCTTGACATGTCCGAGACAATGAACCTCTTTAACAACAAAAAAATACCAAAAATTTTGCCAAAAATAAAATAAAATAATCTTTTCAAATCGAGTACAGATTTCTGACGTCATAGATAACCGACCAAATAAAACTTTTATATATATGTAACTAAAATAAAAAAATCAATCGGGTCCACTATTTTTATTTTAAAAAATGATTCTTAATTAAAAAGAAACATAATTCTTAAAGAAAATAAAATGGTGAATAAAAGAGGACTTACATCATATGACAAAGTCAGTATGATATATAAATATAACTGATACAAATAAGTAAAATTTTTTTAAATAAATATAATATATATTTTAAAATTTAATCAAAATGAATAACGTGATGTCACTGATTTATATATTATCCAATTGATGTAAAAGTTAACATATATTAAACGTTATTTATAAGATAAGGGTATGGAATTGAGTTTGTCATCAAGTATGATTTGAAAAAGAAATGAAAAAATAAGACATGCAAAGGAATTTATTTATTAGATCATATCAAGGTTTTAAATATCGATGACGATGAAAATATCGATGTCTCAGTTTCATGGAAATATCAATAAAATGTCGATGCCGATGGATATTTCTATAAAAGTTAGAAAATTTTAAAAATCGTAAAAAAATATTTAAATTAATCAATAAACATTTTCCCATTTATAAATTAGTTAAAAATAATTAATGTTAATATTATATATATATATATATATATTGTTGATATTTTTCATATTTTGTCGATTTACTTGTACTATGATGGAAATGCCGATTCATCTCTTATGTCAACGTCGAACCCATAGAAACATGGATATGTCGATGGAAATGTCGACGAATCATAGATGATATCATCCATTTGTTCATTATGGTTTAGTTTAATTTTAATTTAATTTTATGATTGGATTAAAATTCACACATCATTCTTAAATCATTTTTCAATTATCTACTTAAAAACATACAATTTTTCTATATTATCTACTCGACCCTACATCTTAATATAGAGACACTAAAAAGAATTATAAGTTCATTTGGTCAGGATTAAAATAAAAAAAAGAAAGACGTGTTATGTATTTAATATGGTAACAACTTATAATATTAGAGAGACAAGATGTGAAATTTGATTAAATAAAAGTACCAGATTAAAAACTTTATGGAAACTAAGAACAAAAAAATAATAATATAATGAACTAAATTGAATCTTTTAGAATTTAAGGGATAAAATTGGTAATTTAACCTCTTTATAATATCTAAAATTCTAAATATGAAAACAAATAAATTTAATTAGGTGATGTAATTAAATTTTCTCTCTCGAGTCTTGCCCTTTCCGGCAAGTATCTCCCCTTCCACTCCCTTTTTTGAAAAGGCTTTTTTCTTTGATAAAAAGGTTCCTTAATCGTTACGCACTTAATGGAAGTGGGCATATATCATTTGTAACAAATTGTTTGGTGATAATCCGTTCTGAGTTTCCAATTTTTTTTTTAAAAAAAAAAGGAAAAAAGAAAAAATGATCATAACAAAAAAAAAGTTTAAATTTTATTTCGATGATGCACTTTAAAAATATTCATTTTAAGCCTGAATTTTTATCTAAACCTAGTCACAAAATCGAGTATGTAAACAAAAATATTCGGTGCCTAAAAAAGATGATAAGAATAATTGATATTTGAAAAATGTTGAGAGAGGAGTGTTCTCTTTGGGAGGGTAAAAAGGGAACATAAATACAACACCAATTCGGTTGTTACGAAATAGTTATTGCCATTCGAATTTATTAACGCAACTGCCAAATAAATATCCTTCTTCTCCTTCCATTTTGTCTTACTCGTGAACATGGTGAGTTAAACTATTCAAAGTGAGATAGGTGAGAAAAGACTTACATAAAGAAAACAAACACTCAGATGTTCACAGGTCCAAACTAAACTCTCAAGCTGAGGAATCAAATTGTGTATTGGGTTTAAAACAATGCTTTTATTTATAGGGTGAGAAGTAGCGTGGGTCTCACGTAACCATAAATCGTTCTAGTGTTTGTTACGCAATTACTGACAGTTGAACATCTAACCTTGGAATATGACTTTCTCTCAATCAACAATGATTTAACCGAGCTATCAAATTATCGTTGGTTGAGCTTCATAATTCGACCACTGATATTTTCGAGATAATGAAAAAGACCTGACACACCGATCGAATCTTATCTTTTGCCTGACGCCTTTAATCGAGACATGAAATATTCTAGAATTATTTACTAAGAGTAATTAAATAATCATTCCAAAGATAAAATATAAGGCGTGGTATGAAAATTAATATTAATTAGAATAAAGACGGCGAATAAATAGTAGATAATCAGATTTTTGGATTAGGTGACGTGGCAGTGGTTCAGGAGAAACCAAAGCGTGTAAATTTGAGTATTTGATGAAGAAGAACCGTGACGACAACCGACATGCTCCAAACGACAAACGTCAACAGAGATAATTGATTAAATTATCAAACTTCCCTTCAACTTTACTCTTATGAGTTTACTATTTACAAGTGGCATCATTCCATTGATCGAATTAATAATTAAACACTTACATGACACATAAAATTAAATTGTTACTAGTATTTGACACGGTGTCAACTGGGCGTTTTTACTGATCTTAGAAGGTTCACGATTTAGATCGTGTTCCTATTTTTACTATAAGGTTGAGTATCAAGTGTTGAAATAATGGTGTAAGTAAGCTGGTCGGATAGAATATTTATTTTGTAAAAATATAATTTGATTAATTCTTGCCAAATGGTGAACCACTTTGGACAACATTGAACAATTGTTATTTGAGCTCCGGCTAAGGATCATAGTCAAAAAAAAAAAAAAAAACAACTAGTACGTTCAATCGTCCAAGTTATGATATTATATGGACTTGAATCACTAGTCCTATGTTCCAAGTTATAATTTTTGGCCCGAATCACTATTCCTACATCTAAAAGGTTAGGAATGATGATATCCTCAAACAAACTTTTAACTAAACCTACCACTAGGTTTTATTAGGATTTTCTTTTAAACAAACTTTTACATATTTAAACAAACTAAGATTAATCTTCAAAGTATGTTTAAGGATAATTATGACCAATAAACAAAATTTAACGTTATAGATACAATAGTAATTATTTTAAATATTTTGAAAATACAATACGTAGTGGTTATTGAATCTTATTCAACCCATAATGTAACAATTAGTTTCAATAATTGTTGATTTATGTTCATGAACAATCCAATCCTAACAAAAAAAAATTACTAAAAATCTTATTGATATAATTAATTATGTGCTCATAATCCTACTCTTATGTATCTTAATCTTACCGTCAATCGCATTAAAAATGTGGCTAATAAAAAAAATAAGAATTTTAGCTCTAGTTAAAGTATTATTATTATGGGAAAATTGACAAAATAAGCTTCCTGTGAGCCCCTTTTAAATTTTTTAATCGCTCTTCTCAAAACAGAAGTTTTCTAGTCATGACACCTCCTTTGCCAAATGACCTCCCATGCCCCTCCTCACTCTACTACCAAAAGTTTTTAGTTTTCGTCTTTTCCTCCCTTATTTCTCTTTTTCTTTAATTCGTCTCCCTACCTCCATCTTCCTCATCTTCCTCCTTTTCCAGATTTTTTTCGAGTTTTTTCTTGTTTACTAAACCATAAAAAAAAAAAAACCTAAATCTCTCACCATTTTTTAAATAGCATAATTCTCGTGACCTTCAACAATCGTCGGCAACGGATGCATCAAAGCCGACGAAGGAGGTCGTTCGTCAAAGAAAGAGGCTCAGGAGAGGAAGAAAGTTACGATGAGATGGAGAAGGAGATAGAGAGAGAGATGAATAAGAGAAAGTTGAGAGAGAGAGAATTGAGCGAGAGAGAGAAAACGAGAGATGAGTGAGCGAGAGCGAGATTGAGCGAGAAACGATTTTAAAAATTGGAATGGAGAGACGAAATCTCAAATTTAAAATACTAAGCATTGAAGATTTTTTTAACTAAAATTTAAAATTATAAAATCGCATTAATTTTTAGTATATTTAAATTTGAAATTTAATTTAGATTTGTTTTCTTAATTGTTTTTTCCTATTTAATTATTTGAACGAATCATTTGAAAAATTAACATAAATCTCTCCTTTAATATCTCTCCTAATTTTGATTAGGATTAGAATTCAAATTTATAATTTAATTAGGTAGTCCTCTCTAATAGTAAATTTAAAATTTTATCTAATTAGGTGGAAGTATAAAAAAAAAATCATGTTTTTTCCTTAATCTCTTCCTCATAATATAAATCTGCTCCTTTAATCCTAAATTTAAAATTTAATTTAACTCAATTTGGTGGAGTAAAGAAAAAGAAAACAATCCATTTTTTCCTAACCATCCCATTTTTTTCGTTATTATCACCACTTCTTCACCGCTCTCTCGATCTCGCTCTCGTCTTTTCGCTCTGTCCTTCTCGATCTCACTCTATCGATGACGTCGCTCTCGCTTTGTCCCTCTCTCTTCTCTCCTCTCTCTCTTCTCCCCTCCCTCCTCGACGCATTTGGTTTCATGGAGAAGAAGATAGTCCGTACAGGAGGGACGTGCAAGAGATATAGAAGGAAAGTTTTTGAAATCTTGAAAATTTGATTTTAGAAGAGAGGGTGAAAGAGTTGGGAAAAATAATAAGGAAATTTTTATCTTACTTCATATGCAAATTATTCTCTCCCTCTTTCTCGCCGCCGGCAATGTTGTCATCGTTCAACAATGTCAACCGAGCGGGACCTCCACTCGTTGAATTCCTAGTGGAGATGCCAAAAACTGGTGTGTGTTGTGTAGAAATCATGGATAAGATCAAACAAATCTAAGAAATGGAGGAAAGAGGAGGGGAGATAGAAGAGAGATGGAGTCTGGAAGAGAAGAAAAAGTAAGGAGGGGTATGAAATGTCATTTGACAAAGTATGTGATGTCAGTGATTAGAAAATTTGTGTTTTGGAGGGGACGATTAGAAAACTTAAGAGGCACCTACAGAATGTTTATTTTGTCAATTTTCCCTATTATTATACCTATCAGAGCTATAAATTAAGTTAGTCAAAGTTGGCCAGAGATGGTAAACAATCTTCTGTCTGTAATTTATTTAGGTAGCTTTTATTTTCCCCTTATTACTCAGAGATTTTTACCAAAGTAATTTCATAACTTTTTCTTTTTTTCAATTTTTTTAAAATATAGTTATTGAATTTATATATTGATAAATGGTTCAAAAATATTTATTCCATAAAACTGTGATTCACTAGAACTTAGGAAAAAGAGAAAAAAAAGTTTAAATGACAATTTAGTCATGTATTTTCAAATCATTTTAGTTCTTGTATTTTTAAAAAATATATAATAAATTATTGAATTTTAAAATCTGGTCTATATGATCTTTGTAATTTTAAATGTTTTTAATAAGTCCACAAACTTTTACTTTTATGTCTATTTGGATATTTAAAGTTAATTCATTTAATTTTCAATCAATTATATTATTTCATAATTACTTTTATTTGACAGCATAAACCTTTTTTTTTGAGCGAAAGTAAACATCTTTTATTTTTTAGTACAATGTAAACATTATTAAGAAATTTACCATATTCTTAGTCCACCAAACTTACAGTTTTTATTAGCCCAAAAGGAAAAAAAATAAAAAAACTGGAAGAGTAACTTTAAAAACTATTTTTGGAGAGTTGAGAAAATAATTTATAATTTCCAAAGGTCCCAATTCACTTTCCATGATCTCACGCGCCATGATGGAGCGTGAACATCACACAAGTTCAACGGAGTTAATGGACCGGTAAAGTAGGAAAGAAACCGGCTGCATAGGGATTGAGTTAAAGAATCTTTGTAATGTTTAAAATTTAAATAAAAGAAAAAAGAAAAAAAATATAGAATCAATTTTCTTCACTCTCAGCCAAACACATCCTTCACATTTCATCAATTAAACATTTAAAATATTAATAACAAACTTTCAACTACTTTTTTTTTGTCTAAACAAATATTACTTTTTTTTTTTTTTGTAAAAACAGCCATACATAAAAATAGAATTTATTTTTTAAAATATGATATAACTAACAGTCAAATTTAAAAATTTATTATACGAAGCCAATGGTACGTAACTAATAATTTTATACTGTCTCTGATGTATAAGTAAAATTTGGATCTACTTCTAATGATTAGTAAGAAGTAGCCATATTGTTGCACTCTCCTTGAATAATTTTTAGATTAAATTACAAAAATATCCTTAAATTTTACTATTTGTTATAAAAACCTCGATCCCTTCAAAAGTTCCAATATTATCATTCATCTTTCATAAATGTTTTAAAAGTAATATTTCAACAAACTGTCATTCATATTTTGAACGAAAAATTGTACGATACAAAACCAACTCCCAATTTTACTATAAAATTTCTTTTTTTCTATTGTCAAGAAGGAGAAGTCAAAAAAAAAAGAAGAAAAAAATTGTCAAGAGTTTGTTGATCCATTCTCACCTCATGAAAATTTTTTCCCTTCTGTAATGTAACATAATTTGAAGTCAAAATTTTCAGTAGCAGTTAGGTGATTGGATGAAGCTCCGCGTCAGTGTGGGTATGGCCAAAGAAGAAAGGGTCCCACGAAGTCCTTCCTCCTCCATTCTCGAGTTTGTTTAAAAGCAGCTGCAGAGCATCTCCATTTTTTCGCAAAAGAGTCTTCCTTTTTTATTGCATAAACAAATTCAAAGCAAATCACGCAACCCCAACATCACACTCTCTCTTGTATTTTCCCACTTCCTCTTCAAAACCCCTCATTTTTTTTTCTTCTCAAGAGAGAGAGAGGTGGGAGAAAAGTGAGGTGAAAGTACTAAACAAAAGGTTCAGCCCCAGCTGGGTTTCTTTTGTTTTTCCTGCCACTGCCCCCTCCATCTCTAATCATACAAGCATAGAATAAAGGGCAACAAGGGGGAAGGAACAAGAATAACAAAAAGAACCCTCCATCTCCATTGCCTTTGGTTGGTTTAAGCTCTTTTTCACAGAGGGGGTGGTTGGGGTTATTGTTCTGTTCCATGGTGGAAATGGGGTTGGGGAAGCTCCAAATGTGGAATGTGATAGTGGTGATTTTCTGCTTATTTGGTGTTTTTTCTGTTGAGGCCTCTGTTTCCTATGATTCCAAGGCTATTATCATTAATGGGCAGAGGAGGATTCTCATTTCAGGATCCATTCACTACCCAAGAAGCACTCCTGAGGTATGTTTTGAATGTGCTTCATGGCGTGTGTTTGTATGGTTTTGTTTTTTTCCCCTTTTTTGTTATTGTTTCTGGTTTTTGGTGTGCTTTATTGGTGCCTTATTCAGATGGGCATTTTCATAGATTCTCTGGAAATATGACTATGTCTTTTCCCCCCTTGCATGTCTTGGTTTTTTCTGGGTTCCTTACACATTTTTGGAAATTTGATCTTTCTGGGCTGGTGCAGATGTGGCCAGATCTTATTCAGAAGGCTAAGGAGGGAGGTCTAGATGTGGTCGAGACCTATGTCTTCTGGAATGGGCATGAACCTTCACCTGGCAAAGTAATGGACGAATATATTTTCAGTAATTTTCTTCATGCTCTCACCCTTTTGGTAAATATAACTTAAGCACAATTTTCAAAATTCATCTTGCAGTACTACTTTGAGGGGAACTATGATCTGGTTAAGTTTGTCAAGCTGGTGCAGCAAGCTGGCCTTTATGCTCATCTCAGGATTGGTCCTTATGTTTGTGCTGAATGGAACTTTGGGTAATGCATCATTAGTAAATTTTCCTGTTTTCTTACTACTAGAAGTTGGGAAGAAGATAAAGGATAATAGATGTTCTTTCATTTATTTTATCAGTGGTTTCCCTGTATGGTTGAAGTACATTCCTGGTATCAGCTTCAGGACGGATAATGGGCCTTTCAAGGTAGGCGTTTCGTAGTCTTGAATTCGAAGTATCATTTTTGTATCGCCCCTGTTACATGCTTCTGATTTGGTTTATTTCTAAATCAATTTTCTACTTCTGATTTGGCACATTCAAGTTTCAAATGCAAAAGTTCACCACGAAAATTGTGGGTATGATGAAAGCAGAGAGGTTATATGAATCTCAGGGTGGTCCAATAATTTTATCTCAGGTAAGCAACAACAAAAGTCTCCACACTGAGAAGATAGATTCTCTTTTCTTTCTTCCACTTGATTTTCCTTAAAGTTGAAGTGACTCAGTAAAGCGAGGAAGCATCTTTCTTTTTCAATGTTTTCTACAGATTGAGAATGAATATGGACCAATGGAATATGAGCTCGGTGCACCAGGAAAAGCTTACACGAACTGGGCCGCACAAATGGCTCTGGGACTTGGTACCGGTGTCCCATGGGTCATGTGCAAGCAAGATGATGCCCCAGATCCTATTGTAAGTACTACCAGACCTTATGTTGATTGGAAATGGATTTAATAATCATTTTCCCTGCACATGGATCGTGTTTGTTGTTCTTCTGTCTGTTTGTTACATTATTGCATTACTTTATCTCCTTTAACATCTGTGAATACTTTTACAGCTTATCGATATGTAACTCCTCGTCATATTCTTCAATTTTCGTTAAGGGCAGAAAAAACATATGCTTCCATGTCTCCATCTATTAAAGATTCCTATGTCGCTTTACTAACACAGTAAACTGGAAAATTCAAAATGGAATGTACTTTGAACAAATTTTGGTGAAGTAATTGTGACGACAACACTGTTAATCATCATACTGTAAGGGGTGACTATTAAGCTTTTGTAAATTGTTTTATTACAGATTAACACCTGCAACGGTTTCTATTGCGATTATTTCTCCCCGAACAAAGCTTATAAACCCAAGATGTGGACAGAAGCCTGGACTGGATGGTGAGTTGTCTTGCTTGTATATCATCTGGTGCCCTTATAAATAATTTTCTACCTAATCATATTTGTTTCCTTTCCCTTTCTCCTTTTTCTTACAGGTTTACTCAGTTTGGAGGTGCAGTTCCTCATAGACCAGCAGAAGACATGGCCTTTGCAGTTGCGAGGTTCATTCAGAAGGGAGGATCATTCATTAACTACTATATGGTAAGTTCATTGTTGGTTGCATTTCCTAATTGAAAAGAATATGTTTGATCAGTCAACTGATTTTGACTCGTTCTTGTTCGTTTTCAAGTACCATGGCGGAACAAATTTTGGACGAACTGCTGGTGGTCCCT
Source organism: Momordica charantia (assembly GCF_013281855.1). Taxonomy (NCBI): domain Eukaryota; kingdom Viridiplantae; phylum Streptophyta; class Magnoliopsida; order Cucurbitales; family Cucurbitaceae; genus Momordica; species Momordica charantia. Next base: position 9,053,266 of record NW_028275166.1, read on the forward strand.
TCATTGCCACTAGTTATGATTACGATGCTCCTATTGATGAATATGGTAAGCTCAAAAGATTATATTCCTGTCTTTAGTGCTAAATCTTTATAAAGCTTTTGACTTTCTTATCTTGTATCATTTGCTGTGTTTGAAGAGTTGGTGCTTCAATACCTTCACCATTGGAAGAGGACAACTAAGATTTTATTAATCAATAACAAAGTAAAGTAATTTTTGTCCCCCATGTTGCACTTTTCGAATGTTTTACAAGTACGGTTTTGATAGTGACTGAACTGACTCCGAGCGGGACAGCCAATACGGATGACAAGGGGTTGGTCAAATGATGTTTGTGATTAGCCTACTTGCAAATATTTTATCTCTAAACCTCAGTCATATATCCACTTTTCTCCACAGAGGATTTTATTGTTGTGGAATATTGACCTGTTCTATTATATAATATGTAGGAATTGGTGACTTGTTCTTCCACCTTGCAACTTATAAAAGTTATTTTGTTCGGTCTCTATCATAGGTTGTATCCTAAAACTGTGTCAACCTAAACTTTGCAGGCTTATTGAGGCAACCTAAATGGGGTCATCTGAAAGATCTGCACAGAGCAATAAAACTTTGTGAGCCAGCTCTCGTGTCTGGAGACCCGATCGTGACACGACTTGGGAATTATCAAGAGGTGAACATTTTGATTTTTTCATCTGCTACTAGCCTACTTATACTTGATGAACCTGCAAAACTTAATCTCTGAATTCAATCTAATCATAGGCCCATGTATTCAAATCGAAATCTGGCGCTTGTGCTGCATTCCTTTCGAACTACAACCCAAGATCCTACGCAACGGTGTCTTTTGGTAACATGCACTACAACATTCCACCTTGGTCTATCAGCATTCTTCCGGACTGTAAAAATACAGTTTATAACACTGCAAGGGTATGGGGAAAAACTCTGAATTGTCTTTGCATTTGTGTTGGAAATGTATTCCAAGTAACATTCACCTTCTATTAATTCTGCATTAGATTTAGATTTTTGAATGAATGTTCAAATTCTTATGTCCAGGTCGGTGCCCAAACGGCGAGAATGAATATGTCCCCTGTTCCGATGCATGGAGGCTTCTCATGGCAGGCGTACAATGAAGAGCCAGACTCTTACAATGACAAAGCATTTACTACAGTTGGGTTGTTAGAGCAGATAAATACTACAAGGGATGCCACTGATTACTTGTGGTACTCGACAGAGTAAGTGAAGGATATTTGCATATTTCTTTCCCTTTTAACCTTTCCATCTCCATTCATTTCGATAACCATGACGGATTTCTATATTGAATAATCCATGTTTCTCCTTTTGCAGTGTTCATATTGATGCTAATGAAGGATTTTTGAGGAGTGGAAAGTATCCTGTTCTTACAATCTTGTCAGCTGGCCATGCTATGCACGTTTTCGTTAACGGTCAATTGTCAGGTGCACAAAATATCATTGGTTGAAAGTTCATATTTCTCATTATTTATATAACCTGGTAGATTTTGGAATGATTTTAAGTTCATCTTATATAATAGATAATACCAAACAGTGTGTGTGTAAAAGAATGGCTTTACTCCAAAATCAATGGAGATTGTCCTCTTGGAACCTCTAGAATTTACCTTTTCATAATTCATAATTCAAAAGCTGCTGGAACTCTATATTTCCTTGATATTTTTTAAGAACACAGCTTAAAGAACAAAATGAATTTTCAACTTAGTCTGATAACACATTTTTTTTATCTTAGTCTGAGAACACATTTTTTTTCCTGCCTTTTACAGGAACTGCATATGGAAGTTTAGATTTCCCAAAGCTTACATTTAGCAAGGGGGTGAACTTAAGGGCAGGGAACAACAGAATTGCACTTCTAAGTATTGCAGTCGGTCTCCCGGTAAGCTTTCGTCCTTCGAAACAGACTTATAATGCAATACAATGCTGTTCTTGGTTCCCCACTTGGTCAGTTACACGATGAAATAATATGATTGTATATTTTGCTTATTGACTTTTGATCTCTTGTGTATGAGTTCAGAATGTTGGTCCACATTTCGAGATGTGGAACGCTGGCGTTCTTGGCCCGGTTAATCTGAACGGTCTCAACGAGGGCAGAAGAGACTTGACCTGGCAGAAATGGACCTACAAGGTTTTTTTTCTTGTCCTGTACTTAACTGCCTGATGTCCCAGCATCAGAATGTTTAACATTTTACATCTTTGCTCATTCCCAATTAGATTGGTTTGGATGGAGAAGCAATGAGTCTTCATTCCCTCAGTGGAAGTTCCTCTGTTGAGTGGATCCAGGGATCGCTCGTTGCTCGGAGGCAACCGCTAACGTGGTTTAAGGTAACTTATATTTCAACATCCTCGTCTTTTATCCGCTAAGGTTGTTGGGGAATGTCGGTAACTGCATTTCCTCAACCGAAAGAGCTGATTTCTTCTGCTTAGGCTTTCAAATGCTGCAACTTACATATTTCTGATGTGTTTTTATTCAGACTACTTTCAATGCTCCTGCTGGTAATTCGCCCTTGGCGTTAGATATGAGTAGCATGGGGAAAGGACAAATATGGTTAAATGGCCAGAACATCGGGCGGTACTGGCCTGCTTACAAGGCATCTGGTTCTTGTGATTACTGTGATTACACTGGTACATATAATGAGAAGAAATGCTCAAGTAACTGCGGCGAGGCGTCTCAGAGATGGTAGGCAACAAAAGGTCCAAATTGAATTCTAAATTATACTTCTTTAGTTCTTCAAACATTGATAAAACTAACTACTCTTTGATCGTTGTTTTATTAGGTATCATGTTCCCCGTTCTTGGTTAAACCCGACAGGCAACCTGTTGGTTGTGTTTGAAGAATGGGGTGGAGACCCGAACGGAATCTCTCTGGTCAGAAGAGACGTAGACAGCGTATGTGTCGATATCAACGAGTGGCAACCAACTCTAATGAACTGGCAGATGCAAGCCTCAGGTAAAGTCAACAAGCCCCTGAGGCCAAAGGCTCATCTGTCCTGTGGCCCGGGCCAAAAGATTTCGTCGATCAAGTTCGCCAGCTTCGGAACCCCGGAAGGTGTATGCGGGAGTTTCCGGGAGGGAAGCTGCCATGCTCACCACTCATATGATGCTTTCCAAAGGGTAAGTAAAGTAACATTCGGCTCTCGTACACTCTAGTTTTCTTGTGGTAACTGAACATGAGGTTGTTGTTGCAGAACTGCATCGGACAGAACTTCTGCACGATAACGGTGGCGCCGGAGATGTTCGGGGGCGACCCGTGTCCAAACGTGATGAAGAAGCTCTCGGTGGAAGCCGTGTGCAGCTGATGAAGATATGGAAGTGTGGAATGAAAAGTGTAGAATGCAGGAAACACAGTGATTCATTTTGGGTGGATTCTCTTCTCTCCATTGGTGAAGTTGTACAAAATATACGACAGACTGATGGAAGAGAGGGATATGGAGATTGAGAATTATGAATGTGGAGAATTTATGTGTAAATAGTTAGCTGTTTTTAGTTGGCATTATAGAAATTAAGTTGGAAGAATGGGAAATTATTATTGGATTGGAAGTTTGTATGGGTCAAAGAAGCACATTGAGGTTTTGATTATTGAATCCATGTGCTTCTGTTTTTTCTTCTTTTAAAGTTGTTGATGAAATGGAAGCCTCTGGCTTCTGTTAAATTGTATTCTTGTCATTTTTAACTTCATGGGAAGTAAATTGTTCATCAATCTCTCTCTCTCTCTCTCTCTCTCTCTAACATCTCACTCTATTTCTCTCACATTCATTTAATTGTCGAATGTATTTTGAAAAAGTATTATCCTTTGAATCCTTTGTAGTAGGGGTGTTCACGGGGTGGGGACGGGAAACCTTCCTCGTCTTCGGCCCCATTTCAATTCCATCGTGCGAAAATTTATAATACATTTTTTTGGACTTAGGGAATTATTCCTCGGTTATTATTAAAATAATGTCTCAATTGAATAAGTTATAAAAGAAAATTTTGAATAAATGATTAATTTCCAGTGATGAATCCCCATTTATATGGTTAAATTCATATGGATGATCTTCAATTAGAAAAAAGTCGTTAGTCTAAATATTTATTTACAAATTATGATATATATGGGCAGTAGAGTCGAAGATGTATATAACCCGTAGGAAAAATGAACATTCCTAATTAGCTATCGCTAGAAAAAGGAATCTGCAAAAAAATTGATTTAAAACCAAAAAATATTTTAAAATGTCTTCTTAAGGGAAAAAAAAAAATTATTTCCCTTAAAACAAGTTCTGGTGCGAGCCCACGGCCCAGGGTAGACCGATTGTTCACAGTGGACGTATCTTTTGGGCTTCGGAAGTTAGTTTTGGGCCGTGAAAAGGCCCAATGCCTATTTTCGGAACAAATTTTTTTAAAACTGTCCCTTTATATCATATTCTCAAAATTTTTTTTTCGTCTTTCTTAAAAATCTCGCATTATCCATTTTTAGAAACAAATAATGAATTAAAAAAAGTTGTTAGTTTACGTTCTTCATGGGAAGCTGCTTTAGTAGGCTTTCACGTGTTTGGCTATTTTCGAAATACTTCGTGAATAAACTAAAGCATTTTTTATTCCAAGAATAAAACTTCTATATTTTTGGTACTTATGATAATAACACTTACTTTATTTGTCAAAAATTAAATTCATTTTTAAACTAATTCAGTTGTCGGTTCATTCTTCAACAGGCACGGGTCGGAGTTCTAGTCTCCTCCCACTTTGCATGGTCCTTACAGTGATATGCCTACTAAGGTGATAGGTAAACAATATGACCTTACCGATATCTCGATATCACTAATCCACAGTAGTCTTGCTCGAAAATGAAGAAATCGTCCGTTGGATTGGTCAACCAAGAAAGGTATGGTGAGAGACAAGCTTTGTTTGCTCCAATGATGATTTTTTTGATCTCATCCGTATTTCGATCCAAGAACCAAGAAGGTTTCAGTCTGGTTCCTAAACGAACATCTCTCCTACATTTGATCGCAACTAGGTACGATGTCTGATCATTTTTTGAATAGTAAGGGGCATGCCTCATTTATCGATTAGGGGTACCATTTCTTTTCTCTGTCTCGCTATACAAAACTTGATGTATAGTCTACATGGTCCCCTAGTTTCAACTACTCTTAATTCTAGTTAATCCAGTAATGCAAACAACCTTTATTCTCTGAAAATAGTTGATAGGACATTATAATTGTAGTTAAGAAATTATGTTATTTGTCATAGTGTTAGTAAAGAAAAGACAATTAAAATGGAGATCTTTTAATTTGGAGATGCTATATCATATAGAGACAAGAATTTATTAGTAGGCTGCCCAAAATTTAATGCTGGCTCTTCTTTGTGGACGAGAGTAGGTATATGTTGAATTTACTCACATTTGGGTCATGTTTGCTTCTCCCTGATTAAATGCATGGTTGGTGTGCACATACTAATAATTTATTTTCAGACATTTAGTATTTGATACGAGAGATTTCTCGTGCTCATAATTCCTACCTAAAAAATTAGGATTCTACGTTAGCTCTATTAGAAGATTTGTGAAGCTACAAACATGAATGTATAGGTCTTTTGGGAGATGACGTAGTGACAAGAACATGGAGTCTTGTGGTATCACTTACTAAGAAGTATATTATATATTTGAGTCCGGTGTGTTAAGGATCCCACATTTAAAAAGAGAGGGAACCTAACAATGGTTTATAATAGATATGAATTACTTCTTTCATTGTCAACTGGAAAATCAAGAAAAAAGAAAGAAAGAAATATTGTGTAGAAACCGAAAAACTATTGCCTATGTTTTTCATTGAAATTAATTAGAGTGGTTTTACATTTTTTTTTCTTTTTCGAAGAAGGTTTTACATATAGTTTGAGAATAAGTAGGTTGTTTTCTAATCAATAAATGGTCTGCCATCCACTCTACAAGTATTGGAAATATACTCTTCTTTATTAAATAAATTATCATGTTCTGATTTGATGTTTCAAATTGACATATCCCAAGAAAATAAACAACTTAGTCTTAGAAGGAGTTTCTGACCACTTCTGAAATACTTGAAACTATGAATGGGGTTCAAGGATTTTCTTTTTCTCCTTTCAAAGTGATACGTCGTAGACATCTCGACGTGTCCAGAACCTCGACATCGACGCAGAAGAAAAATGTCGTTTTTTCCCCAATGTCAAAGATATGTCGACGAAGTGTTGAGTAATGTCGTTTCTTTTTTTTACTTATAATCTATAAATTGATTTTTTTAATAATTTGAAAAGATATACTCACTAGTGGTGTCAAAGGATATTTCGGTTAAATAATTTGAAAATATATGTATAGTTTGTTTGGGTGAGACAACCTAGGAATTGATTTTTTCCTCAGCAAAAACGGTTTTTTTTACCTTTTGTGATGTTTTTTTTCCCAACAATTTTTACTGTTCATCAACATCACAAAAACCCCAAATTCTAGTAGTGTATGTTTCCATCTATCCTTTTATCTCTTATAAAAAGGCAACTAAATAAGTAAATCTAACGAAAAAAAATCAAATATTTTCTAAAACAAATTAAAGAGACTTCCGCATCCAAATTTGGCTCAAGATTATATGTTTATTTGAATTAAAAGAAAAAAATCAGGTATGGTATCAGTTAAATTATATCACCACTATTTGTATATAATAAATTTTATTTTTCAAATTTTATACCTATTTCACATATCTGGTTTAATTATTGAACTAAAGATTAGATTTGATTAGAAATTATTGATCAGTAACTTTAATTTACTAGTTCAAATAATTTACATGTAAGTATATACATGATTTTGTTATGACATTATCATCGTAACAACATTTTCATAGGTATATTATTGATATATTTAGATATGATGATCAACAATGATGATCTAATTAAGCTACAATTAAAGTTTTATTTACTAATTCAAAAAAATTTACATCAATATCCACAATTTCTATATTTTTTTTCTTCTGAAATATCTATCGCCATCGACATATCCATCAACATATCCGTAAAATCGGGACCTCGACATTTGCATCGACATCGACATTTTGAACCTTGCTTTCAAAGTATGGCTAGAAGTATTTTTTAAACGTGTAACTAAGTCGTTTTTTTTTTAAGAAAAGACGTGGTTAAGAAATCCAACCTCGAAAAAATCAAGGGACATAATAAAAATGATGAGATACATAAGTAAAAAGATTATGAAATGGAATTCCAGAAATATTAAGAACATCGTGACCCGACCTGACCCTAGTCGCGATTATTTGACCCTCTGATGAAAGCAAAATTATTCAAAATGTAGCTCCACTGTAATGAGTAGGTCTATTTGGATCATACTTAAAAGAGAGGGTAAAAGAAGGTGAATATTTTATATGGCATAAGCCAAACATGAGTGAAAATCAAAGGGAACTCATCGAAAAAGGAAAAAGGAGCATTAATATGAGAAATAATAATGAAAACAAGCACACTAAAATTTGATAAAACATATTAAATTGATTGCGTAGAATAAAAGGATTTACACAGAATTATTTCAAATAATAATTTTTTTTTTTTTTTTTTTTTTTTTGCTTGAGGAGTGATATTACAGCTGGATTTGGGGCACGACAGAGACGATTCTGATTTGGGGTTTTGAAGAAGTAAATGATGATAACCATAAATGTCAGATTTCTTTTATGGAGTTGTTGTGTTTACTGTAAGGAAGAGGGGAAACCAACCTGTAATTCTTAAATGGTGCCCAACAAATGAGCCCAACTAAACTCGAGAGAGAGATTGCAGATGGGTTACTTTACGCTACTTGCTGTATCGTGCATTACTTTATGCTTTAACAAGTTGAGTTATGTTAAAATTGACTTTAAGATAGGGAAAAATGTACTCGAGAGAGTTAGATTGCATAAAATTATTTTATGCTTTTTACATTGACTTTATGAGAGAAAATGTTACTTGGGAGGATGAGATGGCAGAAGAGTTACTTTATGCTACCTTTTATATCTTGCATATCAAGTTTACTTTAATTCATGTCGTGAGTGGTCAGTTGAACTATGTTCAGATTAACTTAACGAGAGGGAGAAGATTAATTACTTTAGGCTGCCCGCTACCTTGTAGAAAGATTATTTTATACCTTAATTAATTGGACTATGCTCAAATTGACTTGACGAGAGAGGCATTATTGATATAGATATCTACAATAAGCGAGGTGGAGATTTAACCCTAGAGGAGATTACTTTATGGTTAATTACAGTTAAATTATGTTCAAATTAGCTCAATCTTAACGGTCAGTTGGACTATATTTAGATTAACCTTTTTGTCGTGGTTATTAACTTTTTTTGTTTAAAAAAGTAGTACAATTTTGGGAGGATTGAATTAAGAAAGAAAGAATATTAAACCAACTTGACTTTACTAATTGAGTCAACTCAAAATCAAGAAATGGTTCCTTGTAAGCAATATTTGCCATTTTATTGAATAATTTAAAGTACAACTATACAAGGACATGAATTTAACATGTCATTCTATAAAAATACTCAACTTTTCATTCCATCACAGGAACAAATAGGAAAATTGAGATACCATTTATTCATTAGACATCACCTGATCTTAAATTAGATTCCAACTCGACGTGGGTAGATTTCTCACGTGAATTTAATTTTAATTTAAACTAAAAAAAAACTTTGCATAAATATATTATCATCTAATTCATATACCGCGTAAATCTACTTTTAACTCTTAACTATAAGAGTAAAGATGAAATATATTATAAGCTATATTAAGTTTTTAGGTTTATTGGTGACTTGTTCGAGACAGATTCCTTGATGAGCTGAAATGGTTGATCGAACGATCAGGATCTATTCTAATCCACCGTGGCAATCTTTTTTGCCACACAGTTTTTTGTTTGGAGTTCCAAGAAAACAGGTCTAGTTTCTTTTGTATATATACACACATGGGTGATATAAGGTTACAGCGAAGCCAACCAGAGGCAGCCACATAGTGTGCTCTGAAAGAAGCAAAACTTCTTCTGAGTCTTCATCTTCTTCCCCCAATGGCTTTTGTTGGGGCACAGAAATTCCATGCTATTATTCCCTTTCTGCTTCTTTGCCTCTCTTTCATCATCCTCTCTCCTTGTCAAGGTAAAGTTTCCCTTTTTATTTTTTTGGAAGAAGACAAAAGTCGAGCGGAGTGAAGAAGAAAGGAGAGGGGAGGCAATGGCCCCTCTTAGTTTGTCGTAGAATATTAAGAAAATCATATAAAAAGTTAAAGAATTTGAAAGTCTATTCATTCCTTATTGAGAAAGGTTAAATGTTTTTGCAGGGACAAACTCGTATTCAGAGTTCCGTTACCCGTTCATCAAACGGGCGAGCTCGTTTTCGTCGTTGTCATCGTCGACGTACTCATCCCGACGTGGGGAGAACGTTTACGACTACATAATAGTAGGGGGAGGCACAGCAGGGTGTCCCTTGGCAGCCACACTTTCCCAAAAGTTTAGTGTTCTATTACTTGAAAGAGGGGGAGTCCCTTTTGCCAATTCAAATGTCTCATTTTTGAAGAACTTCCATATAACTTTGGCAGACATTTCACCAACTTCTGCTTCCCAAGCCTTCATTTCTACAGATGGAGTTCTCAATGCTAGGGCTAGGGTTTTGGGTGGTGGCTCTTGCATTAATGCTGGTTTCTACACAAGAGCAAGCTGGAGGTACCATACCATTTTGAAACTCTAGATCTCTTGATTCATTCATTTCGAAAAAGTTTCGTGTTTGATCTTATAAAAATAATATTATTTTTTTAGTATAACGTGTTAGGATGAAAATAATTGAGTTATACTCACGATGACAGATAAAAATAATCTGTCTAGAGAAAGTTGCATAAAATTTAATTAGGTTCTAAATATGGAATCCAAGGAAAGAAAATGGCTAAAGATGCATTTATTTTAAACATGATCTCAAGTTATGTTGGTAGCGAAAATACCTAGTTTAGCTAGTTTTTGAACAAAAGCGCATTATTCTCAGATTTTTTTAAAATTAGTTTAAATACTATTTTAATTAGTCTTTAAACTTTATCTATTTTCTTTATTAATTATTGTTGATACTATATTGTTACATTAAATAAAGTGGACCCATCATTACTTGTTATAAGAAGCTTACTAAATTTGCATGTTTAAATAAAAAGATGCAAAAAAATACTTCTTTTTTGGGATATTATGTTTTCTAATTCTTCTTTCTTTCTTTTAATAGAGTTGGTTTTTTTTTTTCCTGTAAAGATACGAGTGGGGCTAGATTTCAAATCATGAATGGATATAGTTTAAGAATAACCATTGGCTGATAAATAAAGTTCATTAGAATTACCCTTAGAAAAAGAGAGTAAGAAAGAAAAAGAGTTCATTAGAATTAAGAAAACAATAAAAGAAAAATATTCAATACTACTCCCATCATATTACTACTTATTTGTAACTAGCCATGTATGCAGCCTTTTTACTTAAAAAAAAAATCTGGAAACTTAAACATAGTTCAATTAGTTGAATTAAATATCTTCGACGAAAAGATTAAAAGTTCAAATCTTCATTCTCACATATTTTTAAATTAAAAAAAAGTGAACCTCATTATTGTGGAACATAATTTAAGTTTTTTTTTTTCAACTTTTGAATAAAATATGTGGAGGTGGAGGTTCGAATTCACGACTTTTTGATCGGAGATAAATATCTTAACCAATTGAGCTAGGTTCAGGCTGGCAATGTCGGCTAAAATTATTTTTGTAAAAATACAAAAGAATAATGTAGAAACTTTGAGTATAGTAAGTGGAATTTTCAAACAAGTAATAGTGAAAACAAGGTCACACATTAATTACAATGCCATATATAGTACTATGAATTCAGAGCATTTATGATTCCATCTTCCCTTCTTAATGTCATAATACTTCATCCATTTGCAAAAGAAAGTGAGTTAGGTGGAGTTTGTGTGTGAGAATTTATAGAAAAGACTTTAAATATTTTGACCCACATAAATCTCTGGATAACGATTTTTAAAAATTTTTGTTTATAAATATTACATTACAAATACAGGCGCAGAGATTCAAGCCATGAAAAAATTTCTAATATGAACATTTTTTTATACTACTTTTAACTTATAATTTGCCAAATCAACCTTATTTAAGAATGATGTGATGTTTATAGAATAAAACAATATAATATTTAGTCATGTGTCATATTGTAAATGATAGGAGTATTATTTATGTAGAACAAAAAGTTTTCAAAATTAACTTAATGACTAAATCATGCATAAATTGCCGGATAACAAACTATTTTAGTTGAACATTAAGGGTCGAGGATTTCCTTTCTTATCTCTGTTTCATTCTTTTTATTGAAAAAGAAAATAGAAATGCATGTCTCCAATAACTATGAATTTAAGAATGATAAAACTATATTTTTATTTATGGCTTGGAACGAGAGCCAGAAACAAGAAATAAGAAACTTGTTTTTTTTTTCTAAAATTTATATATAATTTTGAAAATGTTTCTAAAAAAATGAGGAAAAAAAATAGTTATAGTTACTCAATAAAATTAGAAACAAGAAAAAAAAAGGGAACTTTAGCCATGAGTAGTTGGAACCTTTTATCCTTATTTATGATGTAACACTAACACTCTTGAAAAAACAAAATTTTAGTATATTTTTATCTGGGCTACACACATTTCTATGGGCCTAGAGCCAAGCCCATTTTAAATGTCAAACACTCATTTGCAGCCCAATAGAGGGCACGTAGCCCATCTCAAGTTCCAACCTAACATAAAGGCCTAAACAAAATTTTCCTTTTTAATTATATATATATTTTTCTTAAGTTCCAACCTTCAAACAAATTCAACCATCCATTTTGGAACTATGGTATGTCGACAATTTTTAAAAATAAATTTCTTATTTAAGGGATTAAATTGTCAAAGATATACGGATTAAATCCTTACAAACCAGCGGTGGGTGTTGGCACGGTGGCAAGAATCAAGTTCAAGCCTTCTTATATCCTCCTGAAGTAAACAAAAAAAAAAAAAAAACCCTTTCAAACTAAAGTTTATTCTATTTATTTCTTTATTATTATTATTTTTATCAAATTAAAAACGAATGTTATAGATATTTCACAAAAAAAGAAAAAGTTGATTAAATATTTGTATTTCGAAAACGTCATCCAGGTTCATAGAGAAAGTGGGATGGGACGCAAAGCTTGTGAATGAATCATACCCATGGGTTGAGAAGCAGATTGTTCACCTCCCCAAGCTCACGCCATGGCAGAGAGCTTTCAGAGACAGTCTTTTGGATGTCGGCGTCTCCCCTTTCAATGGCTTCACCTACGACCATCTCTACGGCACCAAATTTGGCGGCACCATCTTCGACCGTTTCGGCCGCCGCCACACCGCCGCCGAGCTTCTCGCCACCGCCGACCCCCACAAACTTACCGTCTTGGTTTATGCCACTGTCCAAAATATAGTGTTTGACACAACTGGTACGTTAAGCCACTGTGCACATAAACTGTTTGTCGAAATTTCTGTGAGAATGTCTTTCAGCACAAATTCTCTGTTTACAATTTTAACTGTTTGTGCACTCATTTTTTGAGTTAATTTGTCGATTTATAATTTGGGTTCCGAACGTTTAGTGGTATCTATTTAATTCATGTTGTAATGTCTTTGTACAGGGAAGAAACCGAAGGCAGTTGGAGTGATCTTTAAGGATGAAAATGGGAATAGACATCAAGCAGTTCTTAGAAACAGGGGGCAGAGTGAGGTTATATTGTCTTCTGGTGCAATTGGGACACCTCAAATGTTGCTGCTTAGTGGAATTGGGCCAAGAGCAGATCTTGAAAAGTTGAACATATCCGTGGTGCTTGACAGTGAGTTTGTTGGGAAAGGCATGGCTGATAACCCCATGAACACTGTCTTTGTTCCCACCAACAGACCCATTCAGAAATCACTTATACAGACTGTTGGGATTACTAAACTTGGTGTTTACATTGAATCTAGCAGCGGTTTCGGGCAGTCCTCGGATAGCATTCGATGCAATCATGGGATGATGTCAGCTGAAGTAAGCTACCCTTCTTATAAGCATCAGATTCATGATTTCATTATTTATGATAAAATGAGTTTTTGTTTGCTAGTTCTAGGTTCAATCATTCATATATTGACATGTACATTATCTTTGAGTAAGTATAGCCGTAGTTAGTGTCATATTTGAAAGTATTGCAATTTTTTGGAAAGAACAGGATGTCAAAAGCATAATGAACATAGAAAAATGTATGAAGTATTGCAATTTTTTTGAACCATATTCTGGGAAACACATGAAACAGCTACTTAAGTCATGAAAGCAATGATATATCATCATTTTCATGATGCACTGGCATTTGTGATGTAACTAGATTGGGCAACTATCCACCATTCCCCCAAAGCAAAGAACCTGGGAAGCCGTCCAAGCGTACATCAAAAGGAAGCGAGATTTACCTCAAGAAGCATTCCAGGGAGGTTTCATTCTTGAAAAGATTGCGGACCCCATATCAACAGGGCAGCTTACCTTGGCTAACACTAATGTTGATGACAACCCATCTGTGACCTTCAACTACTTTGGCCATCCCTACGATCTTCACCGGTGTGTCGATGGAATTCGCATGGCAGCAAAAGTTGTGCAGTCGAAACACTTCACAAAATACACAAAAAACACTAGGCAAAGCATTGAAAAGCTGCTTAATGCGACTGTGAAGGCCAACGTGAATCTCATTCCTAAGCATACTAATGACACCAAGTCTTTAGAGCAGTTCTGTAGAGACACTGTGATCTCGATTTGGCATTACCATGGAGGTTGCCATGTGGGCAAGGTAGTGAGCCCTGATTACAAGGTCCTTGGTGTTTCCCGACTCCGTGTTGTTGATGGATCGACCTTTAGCGAATCTCCTGGAACCAACCCTCAGGCCACTGTCATGATGATGGGAAGGTAAGGCTAAAAATTAGTCCGACTTTATTTGACTAAAATTGTTGATTGGTCTTAACAAAAACTAATAAAAACCAAAGTTAGACGTACACATGAAGAATTATGAAGTAGCAACTAGCTTATTTTGAGATGTCCTTATTCTGTAGGTACATGGGGCTGAAGATTTTGAAGGATAGACTGGGAAGGGCAGCTGGTATATAGGGATGCTTGACCTCTGGCGTGGCGGCTATCGCAGTGAGCACGTCTTGAGTGGCATCGTTGAAATGTAATTATATCTTTATCTCTTGCTATCTATCCACGTTGCTAAAATGCAGAATCTTGGCTTGCTTGCTTTGTGCAATGCATATAAGGTTTTGTTGTCCCATTTGAACTTCTAACATTCTGAGCCTACTTCAAGTTATCCTCTTCTGATATGTCATTAATTAATTTTTGTTTCTTCTCTGAAATCTTACATCTTCTAGGACATACATATTTGAACCATTTACCGTTATTTGTAACCATTTCGTTAAAAGAATTACGTCGTAGAATGATCTAGCTCTTCCCATCAAGCTAATCCAATCCTTATCTCCCATCATATCACAATAACCATTATTTAGAAGAATCAGCATGTCGATTGGTAGACTTGTTGACATGGGTTAATTCCACATCAATTTCATCTCCCTTCCCGACCAGACGAAGGAGATATGAATTCTATTCAGGCGGCCAAGCCCTTACCCTGTGTTCTCTCCAGGTCGGGTCGGAGGCGGAGATTTGATTAGAGACCAATCTGGTTAGAATGAAGAACAGTAAAAGATGGGTCATTTTCTTCCATCCCACCAATAAAAAAAAAACCAAATCAAATGCAAGAGACAAGAAGGAACTTTTTTGAAGCCTTGGTGGAACTATGGGAGTAGGTTTTGTAAATACCAAATAGACTAGAGTAGGAAAAGATATTCTTTTGATATCAGAGAATTTCCCCATATAAAAAGACAAGTGATTTTGGAACAGAAAGGCATTCCAGTGAAGACAATTTAAACAGACAATGCCACACAGAATCTTATCCAGGTTGGGATTTTGTTATCTTTTTTGTTATTTGTTTGTTTTTATGTACTTTTTGTAAGTAATGTAAAAAACAATGTACTTGTAGGAATATTGACATCAAAATAGGGTACTTTTACTTGGAAAGATAAACCAGTCTTTCCCAAAGGAACAATTTGTTTGAGAGTATTTATCTATCTAAAGGTTCTCTTTAGACAAATGTTTAAATACTATTTCAGTTCTCTCATTTTTACTTTAGTTTATTTTGGTTACTGTACTCTTAAAATTATCATTTTGGTTTTTATGTACTTTAAACTTTTGTTTATTTTATTATTTATACTTTTAAAATATTTATATTGGTATCTACTTTTAAAAAGTATCAATTTGGTTTCTATTAGTAAAATTTTAGCACACATTTTATACCCATCGAAATTCTTTAATACAAATTTATGGACACATTTTAAGAAATTTAGTGAGGGAAGTGTAATACTAAAATTAAAATAAAAAGACCAAAATGATTCATCTTAAAAGTAGATGGACCAAAATAGACGTTTCATAAGTCATAATGCCAAAATGAACAAAAATTGAAAGTACATAATCCAAAATAGATATTTTGAAAATATAGAGGTCAAAAGAATTAGTATAAAGACCAAAATAATATTTAAATTTACAGTAAATTTGGAATTACTTGGGTTTGTGTTGTGAAGTCACAAAGGACAAATCAATTTTAAATGATTCAACCCCTCAAACCAGGAACCATGTAAAGAGTAATCTATGAACTTTTTTTTAGTACAACATGTGAGGGTGGGAGATCGAATTCACAATCTTATATACCAATTACTGTTGATATATGCTCGACAACCTATATATTACTATGGGAATTCTTTAATTTAGGGGTTTTCTTTTAAAACTTAGTTAGCCAATAATAAAATACCAAGCTTTTAAAAGAAAGTCAATAATTTTATTTATCATTTTATGCAGCACATCCCTTGAAGTTTCAAAATTTGTGGACCTTGGAGAAAAGAAATACAGAAAATATCTTTCATTAATTGGTTTAGATCCGCACCAAGTGGTAGGTATGAGTATGTAACAGAAATTTTGAATTTATTAGGAATATATAAATGTTTACAAAATATTTATTAATTTAATTTTATATAAACAAACAAACTCGTATGAATTATTTGACCATTTACGAAATAATAAAACCAATGATTGCCAGACAGATAAGAATAAAGAAACAAACACCCCAACAGCCAATTTTAGGTGTAATGTCTTCACATTTTTTTAGTCTCAAACATTGTTTATAAAATTCTAAATCTTTTTTATTTTTCTTTCTTGTTTTAAAATACATTTCAAGTTTTCTTTCAACCTCTTGCCTTTTACCCTCTTGCATCATCTAGATTTTTTTAAGACCTTGTAATAAAAAGATTAGCAATTTCATATATATAAGTTTGACTTTTGAGAGGTTAATTTGAGTTCCTTTGACATGAAAACGTCTCATGGCTATTTGGGTAACTAAAGTTTTTTTTTTTTCCTTCGTCTATAGATTATGTAAACTATGTGCTATATTAAGTAGACCATAGCCTAAAATGTCAAATTCTTACTTAGTTAAAAACCCATCTAAAGAGAATGATTGAAATACAATTAAGCCAATTCTTAAATATTGTTAATCATAGTTATGCCTCCATTTAATGGACATGAGTTGTGACTGAAAAAGTGGGTCAACACCAACAAATGCTCACAATTAAATAACCATTTCTAAATTTCTTTTTTCCTTTTTTTTTCATTTCCCAGGGTGACAAAAGGAGCACTATTTAAAATGGGAATTTTCTTTTTATGGTATATAAATAAAATAGTTATTAAATTACAAATTTAGTCCTTCAACTTTTTAGTTGGTGTCTAATAAGTTTTTGAACTTTAAACA
Source organism: Momordica charantia (assembly GCF_013281855.1). Taxonomy (NCBI): domain Eukaryota; kingdom Viridiplantae; phylum Streptophyta; class Magnoliopsida; order Cucurbitales; family Cucurbitaceae; genus Momordica; species Momordica charantia. The sequence continues at coordinate 9,070,145 of NW_028275166.1, forward strand.
GGTTCTATACTTTTAATTGACATTTTCATAGTGCTCCTAGATTTGAATTAAAATAATGAATCATAGCACATGAAGCCATCTTTTCTTTTCTTTAGTCATGAAAAAATATAATTGGTCTGTAAACTTAAAAAATATCTAATAGGTCCTGAAATTTTTAATTTTGTATTTAAGGAGTTTATCGACCTAGCAAACATCTTTTAAAATCACGAACCTATGAGATACACAAAAATTTTATGGCCTTGGTAGACAATAGTTTCATGAATTTTAGAAGTAAAATAATTTATAGGCTAATTAAATACAAAATTGAAAGTTCATAATCTATTAGATACATGATTGAAACTACTTATTAAATATAGAATTGAAAGTTTCAAAATTTATTTAAAATAGTTGATGAATTCATATTCTAAAATTTAAATTTAATGTAAAAAGAAAAGAAGAAAAAGAGAATGGGAATCCAATTCCCATTTGGGGAAGAAAATCAAACAAAACGAGAAGAAAATCCAGAGGAGAGGGGAGGGTACAGCTGGAAATTGAGATTGATTGGACCTATTTTTTTTTTTCCACTTTCTCTCACGTGATTTGCACGCTCCGGTTTTCATGGGACCGAACCGGTGAGGTGGAGCCATCTGTATTGGTTGACTTTCCCTTTCATTTAAGCGCGTTTCCCATACTTAAATCCAACTCTCCCTCTCTCAAATTCTCTCTTTCAAAACTAACACCTATATACATAATTGAAAGAATAAAATTGCAAAAATTACCCATTAAACATGCGAAAGTGTTACAATTAAGTATTAAAAAATACACAAACCAGTATTGTTATAATCGAAACTTTGAACTAAGGGATCGTACAATTAAACTCAAAAATTTTACATTAGTATATTTCTACGTTTTCTTAAATCGAGTTGTCAGCTCAATATTAATTTGAAAACCGTATTTTTTCATGATTAATTTTGTAGTTGTAAAATTTTATAGAAAGAAATAAATTGGGTTAAATTGTAACCATCTCATAATTCGGGAGTCTGATTGTATCACATTAATTGCAATGAATTTATAAGCTTAAAGGATCATTTTCAAAAGTATTAAAACGAACAAATGAAAAATAAGAAATTATTATTGCATATGTTAGTTTATTTACTATAAGATGAATATAAAAAACAAGAAACAAATAAATGTTGATTATTTTTTCCTTAAGAAATATACATGTTGCTATATGATTGGTATTATACTAATATAAGTATTTATCTATTTTTCTCATTTGATATTTAAACTCGATACATATAATTTGGAACATAAACCTAAGTTGTACTAAATAAAAAAATGGAAAATGAAAAAAAAAAATGAAGGGTGGGGATGGAATATTTGGAGTGATTGGAAGGAAGGTTGAATTTGTAAGTAGACAGTAACGTTTTAACCAAAATCAGTCCAATAGGTTATTTCTTAATAAAAAAACAAAATATAAAATTAATTATAATTATCTTCTCAAATAAGTTTTATTTTTCAAGCAATACCTTTCTTTCTAGAGCTTTACTAGAAAAAAATGTTGTCTTTTTACAAAGATTGGTCGAAAGATTTTAAATAATGAAAAAAAAATATCCCACCTCGCCTTTAAAGAGAGAATATTTGAATTAAATTAAAAACACTCTTTTTCAATTATGTATATTTTAAAACCCAAACTAATAGTTATAGGTGACAATGGGACAACAATAATATAATTCTAATTAAAGAAAAAAATAATAACAATATAAGATCAAATCATTTTTCTAATTATTCTAGTTCATAAACGACTAGTCTATTTTAGTCATAAAATTTATATAGTTACAACATATGACCTTATCAACATCAACATATTAATATTTATATTTAAAATTATGTTATCTATTTATTACAAAAATAATGATTAGGGTCAAAATAAATATTTTCTAAAATTCAATGACTAAAATTAACATTTTGTAAGTTTAATGATTAAACTAGGATAAACCGCAAGCTTCTTTGATTTTAGAAATGAGTAAAATTGTATTCTCTAATCCTTACTACTCAACCGAAGAGCGAACAAGGTTCTATGGTCGGTCTATGACTCCTAGATATCAAAGACATTCTTAGAGTGATCTTTATGAGATCAAAATGATGGGATCCATTCATAAATTTTCCTTCCTTCCTTTCATTGCATTTCACTCAAAAGGATTGAAGGGAGGTATTTTCCTAAAAAAAAGTATTCAAACTAATATTATTTGACTGTAATAATAATAATAATAATAAATTTCCCTCTTTATTATATTTTTTTTAAAGAAAGGAAGTCATTTTTTCCATATTTCCAAATATGTCCACTTTATTTCTACAAATTACAGTCAGCCCCACTCCCCTCTGTCTCTTTTTCTGAAATTGGTTAAAGACAGAGTCCCCTCTTAAAAAGCTTCTTTAAATTCCGTTTGATCTCACAGAAATCTCCCAATTTACTGCAATTTCTCCTCAATCGTCTTCCGCCATGACGGACAGAGTCCACCCAAACACGGCGGCGGCGGCGACGGCGAACGGCGCTCCGGCGCCCAAGCCCGCTCCATTTCCGGCCACGAAGTCGCAGCTCTACGGAGCAAGTCGCCCTGCCTACCGCCCTCAGCCGCACCACCGCCGCCGCCGCAGCCGCAGTTGCTGCTGCTCCGTCTGCCTCTGGTTATCCCTAATCATCATCCTTCTAATTTTCCTCGTCGCCATTGCATCGGCGGTGGTTTACCTAATCTACCGTCCACAGCGGCCGTCCTTCACCGTCTCCGCCATGAAACTCTCCTATTTCAACATCACATCCTCTTCACTCCTCAATTCGAAGTTCGATGTCAACGTCACCGCCAGAAACCCTAACAAAAAGCTCGTGTTCACTTACAATCCGGTCTCGATTTCAGTATTCTCCAAGGAAATCGATGTCGGCGACGGATTATTGCCTGGATTCGTGCACGAAACGAAGAACACTACTCTGTTGAAGACCTCCATAATCAGCAGCCGTCAACAGCTCGATAGCTCGTCGGAGAGCACCTTGAAGAGTGCGATGAAGAGCAAGAAAGGTTTGCCGTTAGCGATTCAACTCGATACGAAGGTGAAATTGAAGATGGGAGCACTGAAAAGCCCTAAAATCGGTATTCGAGTTTCTTGCGACGGAATTTCAGTAAGCGTTCCCACCGGAAAATCGCCGGCCACCGCCACGACTTCCGGCGCGAAGTGTAAGGTTGATCTCAGAATAAAGATCTGGAAATGGACCATCTGAAAACAACACAGCAGAAGAACAATTGAAGAACAAGACGAAGGCGATGAAGAAAAGGAAGAAAAAAAGGTCTTTGGTTTTATTTTATTACCTTTTTTGTATTTTTTTTCCCGAAATTTAATTTTCGCCATCTTTGATTATATACTTTTTTTTTTAAATTTTTCGTAACTATATTTTTTTTTCTACTTTTTTGTCCAAATATATTTAGAATATTTTGTAAATGGAAGCAAGCCTGATGATTGAATTGTGCTTAAGAATTTTAATTTTTGCATAAACTCTGTTTTTATAGAAGTATTAGAAAAATTGTTCACAATGAATTATTATGATTGGATCTAGGTAGTATAATATATGATGATTATCTGATAAGTTGCAGGAAATTTTGGGTCATATAATAAAGTTTCTTTATTGTAATTAAATTATTTAATAAAGAAAATAAAAAGGGGTATAATAATATAATGATTGTTAAATGTTAGGTGATATGATGTAGTTGTTGGAAAATGCTGAATTAATTTGGCTGGCTTTATTATTTAATTTTAAGAACGTGTGCAAGGCTAGCTGTTTTTTCTTTTCCCTTTTTTCTTTTATTAATAATAATAATATGGCTGGCTGTTTTATTTATTTAATTCCTTTTGGAGTGACTTTGAGGGAGAATTCTAGAGAGAGAAGGGAGGGCATGTGATAATAAGAGATTTTTTGTTAGTACAATCTGTGGAGGGACGATTCGAACTCCATAATCTTTTGACCGTTGTTTTCTTTAGATTTGAAATAATTTAGCATATGAGTTATATAAATTTTGTTACATAAACTTAAAGTTTATGAATTTTTTAAAAAAACTATAAACTCATTTTTTTAAATGATTTGTTGGGTCTTTTTCTTTATCAATTAGATTCACATAAACTAATTCAAACCCGAACTTTTCGAGCTGGACTTAGGGTGTGTTTGAGAGAATCACTTTTGATACCGTTAAAATCACTTCAATTTTCATGAATCATGTTTGGTAAATTAATAATTAATTTTAGAAAAACATAAAATCACATAAAATTCATTTTTATGGTATTATTGGGTGGTGAATTTGGAAAATAAATTATTCTTAAATCTCTTTTTTCAAAATCATTTGTTATATTTGTTTTCTAAATTATTTACTTATATAATTCTTATTTTTAGTTTTTTAAATCACAAACTAAACTTTTAGTTGGTCTCAAGTAGTTGTATAAGTCTGTAATTTATTATTATTTTTATAAAATTGTAAACCCCTCTTTATATACATATATTCCCTTTGTGTGTGTTTTTTTTATTTCCCTCAATTTTGAATTATTGGTTACATCCTCGAAAATAAATTTGATTAAAACACGTCATCGATATATCTCAAAACTATTCATCTCATCTTTGGTACAAGACATGATTTGATAATTTCTTTGTAAGTACTAAAACACAATATCGTGAATTCAAATCGAGAAAATAATATGTTAATTTGTTTTTGAGTATAATATACAAGGATGGAGATTCAAATTAACAATCTTTTGATCATATTTTAACCAATTGAGTCGTATTCAAGTTGGCGTATAATATGTTAACTAATTGATGTATGCTCAAATCGAGCTGTAATAGTTTACGATAAGGTGTTAGAGAGAGAATATGAGAGAGAGGGAGAGGAAATTAAGGGGTAGATGCATGAGGAGGTAAAGAGAGTGGACTTAGCTTTCAAAATGAGTGGGTGGGCAAAGCTAAAAGAAAAGTCATAATCTTTATTTTGTTGTGTAATGGACTAATTAAATGAGGCAATTTTGTTGAGGGTGAGCTGTATATATTATATATAACATAAATACTTTACAAATATATTATTCTTAAAAAAAAATCAATTTGTGTCGGTGGAGAGATACTTTAATTTACTTTTTTTTTTTAGTTTTATTTTTTCTAGCTTTGAATTATTGTGGTTTTCCTTTGTTCAATCTGGTCCCACTCCCACTTGAAATTCTACAACAGAAATTACTCTCTCTCTCTTTTTTTTTACTCACCTTTATTTGCAAGTCCTTTTACTTGTACCTTATTAATTTACTTTTTGGCCAAATTCCAGTTTTACCCTTTTAAGGGGCATTTCTAGAAAGTTGGAATTTGTATAACTTGGTTTGATAATGATTTTGTTTTTTGTTTTATGTTTTTAAAAATTAAGTTTAAAAAACACCATTCTTGTTCGTGCATTTCTTTTCTTTGTTATAAACTTTTAAAAATTTGAGCCAAAATTTGAAAATTAAAAAGAAAAGAAGTATTTTAAATTCTATTTTTATTTTTTTTATTTCTTTTGCTTTTGAAATTTAGCTTAAGAATTTTTATGCATTTTTAAGAAAAATGAAAATATACCCGACAGCAAACAAGTATAATTTTGAAAAATAAAATACTAATAATTATCAAATGACACATTAGACTTTAAAATTTATAGGAATATGAGCTTAGAAGTTTTAGAAATTTATTTGATTTTTTATTTTCATTTTCCAAAAAATTATATGTCCATAAAATTCTGTTCAATATCAATATTAACGTTTCTAATACTAAATCTTTTTCTTACTTGATTTTTGAGCTAATTTTTAAAATGTCAATACTTACCCTAAAAAGTGAACTTATATACAATAACATATTTTAACAAAGGTCATCTAACAATTCTAGTCATTGACTTTATTTTATAATTATTTAAATATTATATTTTTAAAGTGAAAAAAATATTTAACCAATAATTTGTGTACTTTATTAGTGCAAAATTATACTTGACGTCCATTTCAAATATTTAATGCAGTACGATTGAAATTTCATTCAATAATTTCTCAAGAAAACATTCCATAATAATTCATTGCATACATAAGTAAAATTAAAACACTTTGTAACTCTAGCATTAAAATAATCTTCCATTTATTTTAGTTTCTTCTTATTATTATTTTTAATTTTACAAATAAAAATACTTTTCATATTAAAAAAGGGTGTGACGCATGTGCCTCAGTTGGCAAGGCATGTTGTATCTGCAACATCCAACATGCATGCATCATTACCATTCTTCATTCAATCACATGCATTAGATCTTCCTTTTATTTATTTATTTATATTTTATATCTGCGAGTGTTGTCGAGCAACAAATCAGAATTAATTTTTTTAAGATCGGTGATTATTATTGAATTTGAACTCATTTCTTTTTAATTTATCTTAAATCATTTTTGAAAATTTATTATGCTATTTGGAAAAAAAAACTGTCTTCCATTATTTTAACAATCATATATGAATTAGGATATCAACGAAATTAGGGACTAGTTCATTGATAGTTTTTTTAGAGATTATAATTACATAAAAAATTTAATCTACAAAATTTACATTTTTGTCATAAAATAATTGTAACTATCCACAATTTATCAATTTATCATTCTTTATTTACACCTAAATATTAATAAATAATTGAAATTAAAAATGGTTGATTTGGAAGGTTAGATTTTAATTCACTTATTTTATGTCAATTTATAGTTTTCAAAAATAAAAATACTCAAACAATCCTACCCAAATCCCAAAAATCCTTTTCATCTCATTCACTCGCCCGTTCCTTCTTCTGTTGGTTTCTTCTTCTTCCCAAAACACAATTTTTTCCGACCATTTACTCCGTTCACTCGTCAGTATCAGGCCATCATGTCAAGGTTCTCCGTTCTCGTCGTCGACCATTTACTCCGCTTATCCCGTAGCAGATCGTTTACTTCATTCTTGTCGCTGGCCACCCGTCAAGCTTCTCACCATTCTAAAGTCGAGGTTTGTTTCGTCTTCTTCTCACCATGATATATTTTCCATATCCATATATCTTTAAGATGATACTCATTCCTTTTACATGAACTAGTTTTGTACTATTTAACCCATTTCTGTAGAGTTTTCAAATTCGGTTTTGAACAATGCTCTCTTTCGAAACCCCATTCCTTTAGATGAACTAGTTTTGTACTGTTTAACTAATTTTTTTTCTATGCGGATATAGTTTATAGCTAGTTTAACTAGTTTAAAAATGCTACCTTTAGATGAACAATTTTTTGTACTATCTAGTTTAATTAGTTATCATCATCGAACAGTTCAGTTTTTTCGGAATCTATATTGTCAAAGAATCCATATATCATATAGGTGTATCTTATAATCAAGCATGTGTTAGGGTGTCTAAATTGATAGAGTAGGTTTTTTAAGCTTTTTTTTGTTAATTGTGATTTGATATAACCCTATCTAAGTTTATATGAGATTGAGTATTCAATAGTTATTGATTACTTATATCCGGATATGTGTAGTTTATATAAGTTTATGTGATTCATTGTTAGAATCCATATAAATGAATTAAATTTACCCAACCCATCAGCTTAAACTTTTGGGTTAAGTGGTGGTTTGTTCATTCTTTTGATGGTATCAGAGCGGGAGGTCCTATGTTCGAACCCCTGCGTTGTCGTTTCCGATTTAGAGATGCCCGGAGGACAAATTTGAATGGAGAAGTCCAAGCACTAAGAGGTGATTTTTAAAAATATTCCACACCATTGTTTTAATTTTGTACGGTACCAAGCACCATCAATTAATTTTGTTTTTTAATTTGCAAATTCAATTCTTTATGTTTATATTTAAATACCATTAAATCATCTCTCAATTAATGAGCCAACCTCGAGTTTAGTCTAAAAAAATGAGAGTATATTTAATATATAAGTAAAACTACACAGTTGGGTAAGTGAAACCTTTCCAAAATAAATATTTTCCATATCATTTTTATTCCAATTTTCAGATATGCAAATTAATTAAAGTATTAGTAATATTATTGGTGATATAATCAACCAGCTGTATGATTCAAAATAGAAAAATTTAATCGGAACATAGTTAAGACTTCAAAATAGAAAAAAATTAATCGGATAAAAAATAAAAAATGAAAAGAAGACTCACCAATTATTAAGTATTACAATATTAGTGGACTAATTATATGATTACAAAGCATATGTAAAATGAAAATACAAATTTAATGAATTTGCATAATTATCTCTGCAGAGATTTCGGCCCATTACTAAACGTAATGTTGTAATTTAAATTGCCAAACCGAGCAGAGTTCAAATGGTTAAGTATGACCAGAAGGTCATGAGTTCAAACCCCCACCCCCACAATGTTGTACTAAACAAAAAAAAATGTTGATCAGTCATCCATAAGCTACAAGTTGAAGTTCTTCAGCAAGCCGAAGAACTTGATCAACTTCATCTATATACCATAAATCAGTCCCTTACCAAATCAATGTGAGATTTTGTTTTCATTCTCCTTACAAACTAGACACTTAAAAACACAGAAACCACTATAACAAGGAGATAATTTTAATTACTTAGGGTACGTGTTAATATACATCGGTCATAAAGTTTAGGGTTTTTGGGCTCACGTTAGATCCGCCCCTACATATTGTTGTAGCGGAGATTCGAATCAATCAAATATATATACCTGAACAAATTTAACTATGCTCTGATTGGTTGTATAAACTTCATAACTATTTACTTTGTATTGATTTTATTAGGGTTTGTGCGAGAAACGCCCTTTACCAACTCATTAATTGACCTATTGTTTAATATAATATTAGAAGGGCAAATATAGTTAATTAGAAGGGTAATATTAGAGAGAGAGGGTAATATTAATAAATAAAAGAATATTCATGGTTTTAAATATCTGTCGACACGTTGATGACATATCCATGTTTTCATAGATTCGATATCGACATGAGTGGTAAATTGATATTTCCATCATAGTACAAGAAAATTGACAAAATATGAAAAATATAAACAGAATGCTACTAATATATACATAATATTAATATTAATTATTTTTAACTAATTCAGAAATATGAAAATGTGTATTTGTTAATTTTAATATTTTTTTACGATTTTTTTAAACTTTTATAGTCATCAACATCGACATTTATCGATATTTTCATTGATATTTCCATGAAATTGATACCTTGATATTTCCATCGACATCAATATTTAAAACCTTGAGAATATTATATAATAGAATATCAAGTTCTTCAAATTTGTAATTATCTAATCAGTAATAAAAAAAATTTTTAAAAGAAAGTTCTTATTTATTTTGTTACGAAATATCAATTACCAACATTTTTTATTTTTTTTTATTATTATTATTATTATTATTATTATTATTATTAAGAAATAAGCTCTTATAATCTCTCAAAATTTCATCACCATTGTTCAACGAGAAATTCAAATAAAAATAACTCCAATTAATGAATTTGTATTTATATTTGTGTATGCAGATGTTACAATCTCTAATGTATAATATTCTGATTAATTCTCTCAAATATAAACTTTAATTCAAGGGCTCGTGAACTTGTTCTTGAATCAACGGTTGATGCCTTCAACTTCTTGCTTGACGAAGGATCTTTTAAGTCTTCAACTTTGAGCTTGTTTGAAGACTTTGACTTGTTGATGAAGTTATTTGGGTTGTAGCTTGATGAAGACTTTGTGAAGTTTTCGACTTTGCCCTCGTGAAGTTCTTCGATTTTGCGTTGTTGAAGTTCTTCGATTTTGCATTGTTGAAGTTCTTTGGGCTTTGCACAGTTTGTGAAGTTCTTCAGCTTTGCAGTTTGTGAAGTTTTTCGGCTTAACAACTTGTGAAGTTATTCGACTTTGCAGCTTGTGGAGTTCTTTGGCTTTGCAGCTTGTGAAGTTCTTCGGCTTTGCAGATTGTGAAGTGCTTCGGCTTTGCAGCTTGTTGAAGTTATTCAGTCAATTGATGAAGAATTTTGCAGTTTGATGAAGTCTTAAAGTATTGTTGCTTGGGGAGGGAAGATCCAATGTTCTTGAAATCTCGTACTCCCCAATTCTTCTATCGCCTTCTACTTCATCTTCCCATCCCGTAAATGAGAGGTGACCTTTCTATTTATAGAGTTCTAGTGGGTCTTAGATGAGTCATAGGTTTAATGGGCAATGAGCTTGGACCCAATCTCTTTATGGGGTTTGATCAAATTAGTTAATTTTATCGGATGGTTATAAGAGAGACACGTAACATAATTTGATTCGTAGATTTTAAAATTAATTTAGAACACGTGTAAATTGATCCTAAATGTAATTTTAATTTTATGAGTGGCATTTCGTAATTAGTCAAAATTTCTCTGCCAACGACCATTAAAAATAAAAATGATGAGTTTAAAATATGAGGTAGAAATCATAAACGTGTAGTGAGAGGTTGCATAAATGGAATACCAAAAAATTAATGGGGTAAAATTGCAATATCGTGTGAGTTTAATTTGCTTGGAAGATTAACATGTGAGAATGCAAGAGATAATTAATATAATGCAAAGTTTGAACATAAAACTGAAAACTTTTATTAAAATGGAATATGAAAAGGGCAACAACTAATGTAAATAGCAAACCAATCTAAAGTTGGTTAACCTAACAAGGTCGATGAATATTACCATATTTGATGAGACCTGTCATGTCGAAGGAAAGAAGTAGGAGCGATGACACATAATCATAACAGGATTTCCAAATCGAGGGTTCATATGTAAATCCCAAAAAATCATCCTCACAAGTAGATAAATAGCTAGCAATTGGTGACAAGTCCGAACATAAATCTTCTTAAATATGTTCATTCAATAGTTTTTCCCTTAATATATATGTTAAAGAATCTTGGCTCATTTGATAGTCATCCAAGTACCCAATAAAAATCTGACGCGTTCAACCCACCACACTTTTGCTGTATACTTGATGGTAAAGATAAGAATGATTATCAATGACAGGCAGATAAAGTTTGATTAATAAATATGGTGAGAAGACCATGTTTGATTTGGAAATCTTCACGAACATCTAAATCCACCACATAGATGCAAAACTCTTTCATTTCTTCCATTTTGTTGCATGTTCCTTGGATGAAATCGTTGGCCACCTTCCTCTTCGAATACATTACATTGGCTGCGGGAGAACAAACAAGTAACATTGTGAAAATAAGGACAGGTGATGGATTCATCGTTTTTTTCTCTCAAAACTTTCTCTTCTACCATATGAAAAGCTTCAAGTGGTATAGTGTTGTGTATTTATACTGAAGATAATGAATCATAATTTTATTTGGAAAAAAGGTTTTCTTTATTCCCACTTGCATTAAAGAGAGTTTTTTTAAATATGAGCAGTGGGGTGATGGGATTCGAATTCATGATATGTTGATCAGAGACAAATACTAATTACGGTTGAACTAAGCTTAAGAGAGTTAGAGAGAAAACTAGTGAAGGAACACAATTCATATTTGATTTCGAATTTATCACAGATTTGATAGTTATTTAAATACTTGTGAGGATGCATACGGAATCAAGAAAGGGCGCCTTGAAGTTTCAAGCAAGGGTCGTCCTACCAAAGCCACTAAGACAAGAACATGTGATAGTAGAGATTTGAACCAACAATCTTTTAATTCGAGATATATTTATTTGAACAAATTTAACTCTAACTCTGCTCCCATGGGTTGCATAAACTTTATAATTATTTACTATTGATTTTGTTAGGGTTTGTGCTTCAACTCCCTCAACCTAGAAGTCTCACTAAGATGCCTTGATTCCCTTGTTTTTATTTTTAGTGAATATTACCAACTTCATTAATTGGTATCAAATGACCTATTGTTTTTTTTTTATTTTTGATGAATTCTTTTTTTATTTTTTTTTTGGAATAATAGAAGGGTAATATTAATATTAATAGATGACTATTACATAATAGAATACCAAGTACTTCAAATTTGTAATTATCTAATCAGTAATCAATTTTTTTTTTAAAAAAAGTTGTTATTAATTTAGTTCTAAATATCAGTTACTGGACAGATTTCAACCTATAAATTCCTATAACACTCTTTTTCTCGTACAACATGTGGGGTGGAGGGTCAAACTCACAACTTCTTAGTTTGAGATATATGTCAATTATCGTTGAACTATGCTCGCTTTGGTTATAGACTCCTACAACGCTCTTTTAATATGTCAAAATTTCATCACTATTAAAAATGATAAGTTTAAAATATGGAGTAGAAATCATAAACTTGGTGCTATTAAAAAAAAATAAAAATCATAAACCTGGTAGTGAGAGGTTGCATAAATGAAATACTAAATTAATGGGGTAAAATTACAATGTCGTCTGAGTTTAATTTACTTGGAAGATTAAGATGTGAAAATGCGATAAATATTTAATATAATACACAGGTTGAAATAGAGACAAAAAAAAAATAATAATAATAATAATAAATAAATAAAAAATAAGACTGAAAACTTTTATTAATATGGAATATAAAAAGGCAGCTACTAAAAATTTAAAATATTGCATAATAGCGAACCAATCTAAAGTTGGATTAAGCCTAACAAGGTCGATCGACGATATTACCACATTTGACGATATGTGACATGTCGAATGAAAGAAGTAGAAGTGATGACACATGATCATAGCGAGACTTCCAAATCGAGGATTCAGATGTAACTCCTACAAAACCATCCTCACAAGTAGATAAATAGCTAGCAACGGGTGACAAATCCAAACTCAAATCTGTAATATGCTCCTTCAATAATTTTTCCTTTAATATATATCTTAAAGAATCGGCAAAATTGACAAAATAAAGGTGCCTCTTAAGTTTTCTAATCGCCCTGCTGACATCACATACTTTGTCAAATGACATTTCATGCCCCTCCTTACTTTTTCTTCTTTTCCAGACTCCATCTTTCTTCTCTCTCCCCTCCTCTCTCCTCCATTTCTTAGATTTGATTGATCTTGTCCATGATTTCTACACAACACACACCAGTTTTTGGCGTCTCCGCTAGGAATTCAACGAGTGGAGGTCCCGTTCGGCTGCCGTCTGCTGCTTCCATCCCGAGCTCTTGCGCCTCCCTGGTGGCCTCTCCGACGACATTGTTGAACAAGAATAATTTGCATATGAAATAAGATAAAAATTTCCTTATTATTTTTCCCAACTCTTTCACCCTCTCTTCTAAAATCAAATTTTCAAGATTTCAAAAACTTTCCTTCTATATCTCTTGCACGTCCCTCTTGTCCGGACTATCTTCTTCTTCATGAAACCAAATGCGTCGAGGAGGGAGGGGAGACGAGAGAGTGGAGAGAAGAGAGAGGACAAAGCGAGAGCGACGTCATCGATAGAGTGAGATCGAGAAGAACAGAGCGAGATCGAGAAAGACGAGAGCGAGATCGAGAGAGAGAGATCTAGAGAGCGGTGAAGAAGTGGTGATAATAACGAAAAAAATGGGATGGTAAGGAAAAAAAGGGATTGTTTTTTTTTTCTTTACTCCACCAAATTGAGTTAAATTAAATTTTAAATTTATGATTAAAGGAGCAGATTTATATTATGAGGAAGAGATTAAGGGAAAAACAGGATTTTTCTTTATACTCCCACCTAATTAGATAAAATTTTAAATTTACTATTAAAGGAGGACTACTAATTAATTATAAATTTGAATTCTAATCCTCATCAAAATTAGGGGAGATATTAAATGAGAGATTTATGTTAATTTTTCAAATGATTCGTTCAAATAATTAAATAGGAAAAAAACAATTAAGAAAAACAAATCTAAATTAAATTTAAAATTTGAATATACTCCAATTTTTAAAATCGTTTCTCGCTCAATCTCGCTCTCGCTCACTCATCTCTCGTTTTCTCTCTCTCTCTCAACTTTCTCTTATTCAACTCTCTCTCTCTATCTCCTTCCCCATCCCTTCGTAACTTTCTTCCTCTCCTGAGCCTCTTTCTTTGACGAACGACCTCCCTCGTCGGCTTTGATGCATCCGTCGCGGGAATTATGGAGGCTGCTATTTAAAAAATGGTGAGAGATTTAGGTTTTTTTTTTAATGGTTTAGTAAACAAGAAAAAACTCATGCTTGCGGAAGACATGGAAAAGAGAAAGAAAGAAGAAAAAAATCTGGAAAAGGAGGAAGATGAAGGTAGGGAGAAGAAATAAAGAAAAAGAGAAATAAGGGAGGAAAATGACGAAAACTAAAAATGCAGTAGAGTAAGGAGGGGCATGTGACGTCAGCAATGACTAGAAAACTTGTGTTTTGAGAAGAACGATTAAAAAACTTAAAAGCTTATTTTGTCAATTTTCCCTAAAGAATTTTGGCTCATTTGATAGTCATACAAGCACCCAATAAAGACCTGATGCGTTCAACCTACCATAGTTCCACTGTTTACTTAAATGTAAAGGTAAGAATTATCAATGATGACATATAAACTTTGATTGACAAATATGGTGAGAAGATAAGTCATATTTGATTTCAAATCTTCACAAACATCAGAAACCACCACACAAATACAAAGCTCCTTCCATTCTTCAAATTTATTGCATGTATCTTGGATAAAATCATTTGCCACCTCCATTTTCGAATACATAACATCGGCAGCTACCGCACAAACAAATAACACTACAAAAACAAGAACAGGTGACATATTCATCTTTTTTTCTCTCTCAAAACTTGCTCTTCTAAAATATGAAAAGCTTTGGGTGGTATAGTATATTGCGCATTTATACCGAAGATAAATGAATCATTTTGTTTGGAAAAAAAGTTTTTTTTTAATTCTCATTTGCATTAAAGAGAGCTTTTTAGTAAGAGTGAAGATTCGAATTTGTCGGATTTTATAAGATGAATGCAAATAAAGTCTCACATTGATTAAGAAAGAGCATGATCCATGGTATATAGATGAGGCATTTTGGGTGAAACAAAAAGGAAAACTGCAAGAGTTATGCTAAAAGGAGACAATATAATACCATTGTGAAGATAAAGGTGTTATACAAACAGCATCTACTATATCACAGGAATATCAATGAACCCGATTATTGAAATTGTTAAGGATATCTGTTTTTTTTTTTTTATTTAGCTTCTTGGATGATTTCAACAACTGCTCCTGGTTCATGGTCATATCAGATGAATAAATAATCAACATTGAAAGCTACATTTATCGATATTTATCTAAAATCTACCCCATTCCCAATCCCAACACGACCATTTTCGTAAATACGGTTTCAATTATCCAAAAAAAAAAAAGAAATTTTACAATTAAGACTCCACTAAATGTTCTATGCTCTTTTAAGTAACCATCCCACCTAGAAATTAAAGCAAGTATAAATCTAACACCTCTCTTATTTAGCAAAAATGAAACAACCCAACCAGAAATTTTGTTGTTTCTTTCTGAAGTTTTTTAATTTTATATATATATATATTTAATTTTCTTCCATATTTATACTGTTCCTTCTTCACACGAAAACTCCTATTTGCAGGTGAATGAGTTTCTTGTTTCAGTCATTGTGATCACACATCCCACGAAATTACCTAATATGGCAATATCAATAATATTAATATAATATCAATAAATAAATAAAATGCATGAAAGGATGGTTATTTCTAAGAAAAAAAGAAGTGTGAAAGGAATTTGACAGAAGGAAGAAACTTAAAAAAAAAAAAATTACAAATTGGAATGGGGACTTCAATTTTCGTCGTCAAATTAATATTCTTCGCATCTTATTTAGTAAATTGTCAAATAAAAATGAAATATTTCATCTGCACCTATGAATGGGATGGAAACTTGGAGAAAAGAGAATGAAGTAATCAATGGAGTTATATATTCAAGACAAAAGAAACTTAATTAATTGTAGTTTTATTTTGTTGACAATTGTAAGATCCCTTCTTATTTACGCTACGGAAGACTTTAGATAAATTATATTATTTCAAACAAAATTAGAAAACTTTAACTTAATAAAAGAAACTGAATGATTATTCTTGAAAAAAAAACAAGATAATTTAAAATAGTCTCAATTCTATGTCAATATTATCTTGCTCTTCTACTCTAATTCTCTCGTTATCAAATAGTGATAAAAGAAATCTTCTTATTATCATCTATTAATGGGTTATTCCATATAATTTTTCAGTGAGCTCAAAATAATTCTTTTCTTATACTAATCAAGTAATTAATACAATAAAAGTAGTGTAACACATAAATAAGAGGAATATATCAAAAATTAAATTGGAACACAATAAAACTATAACGTGTGAAAGTAATATAAATCTAAGTGGGAGAAAAATTCGATTGTGAAATCAGAAAGTTAATTAATTACTAGATAATTTTTGAATTTAGTAGTCTACTTCGCTTCTTGAAATCTAAAATCTAATTTTTTTAGATTAAATACTTGTAACAGTTGATTGAAAATAAATAAGAACTCTTGCACAGAATAAAACATAAGACTGAAATAACAAAAACAACTTACTGTAAGTTAACAAGGGACTAACCTATTAGCTCAATTTTCTTGTTTGTTGAAATTTCTAAGTTAATTTTGGAAATTGAAAATTAGTACAATTATATTCCATTTCCATTTATTAGTAAATTCACTTCTTACAAGATTTTCTCCCATTGTGAATATATAGCAGTTCTACGTAAGGTTCTTCTCCTCAAATTCAATTCTAGTTTCAAACTTCCTTTCTTCTTCAAATTCAATCATTTCCATATGTCAGTCCAATTTCTTTCTTATTTCATACCGTTAGTTTTTATCTCTCTCCATATCGTGAGGAGTTCTCTCGGTGTCTTTTAACTTTTGGGACTATTGTGTCGCTGGATGGTATTCAAGATTTCATCCGAATTAGTGATACTATAGCTGCAGCACCCAACTTCAATGTGAGTAGATTTTATCAAATCGGGATCTATAGAGAACATGTTGAACTTCCGGCACAAAAAACATTTGTATAGTTGATTGGAGACATTGTTGATAATCGAAGCAATCACGCCGGTTTTTCGACTACCTCGTCTGCAACGTTAAGTGAGCTCTTAGCTAGCTATCTTCTTCCATTAACAGTCTGATTAAAATTACAAATCTTGAGGCTTCATCTTCACTGTGCAACACGTGGTAACCGTGTCATTTCATTTATTGAGAAGTGTCAGCTGGCTAGCTCTTGGGCCTGCAAAATTTTTAAATGTTAAGGACTCAACCGTAAAATTGGCAGCCCTCACATCTACAAATTAAATATGTCCATCATTATATTAGTAAATGAAAAACAGGTAATTTAATCAGAATATTAATGGAAGAAGATAGCTAGTTAAGGGCTTACTGAATGTTGCAGTGGAGGTAGTCAAAAAAACCGGGGCGTCATTGCTTCGATTATCGACAACAATAGTGGTAGAAGCATCGACTCCAATCAACAATACAGATGTTTTTTTGCGCCGGAACTTCGACATGTTCTCTGTAGATCCCAGATTTGATATGAATGTAAAATCTACTCGTATTGACGTTGGGTGCCGCAGCTATAGCATCTCTAATTCGGACAAAATCTCCAGTACCATCTAACGACACAGTGTAGCCCTAAAAGTTACCCAAGGAGAGAATTCCATGGAATGGAGAAAGAGAAAAAATGATAGTATGAAATAAGAAAGAAATTGGACTGATATATCGAAACGATTGAATTTGAAGAAAATACTTTTAACAAGAGAGGAAGTTTGAAAGTAGAATTGAATTTGAGGAGAAGAACCTATGTACAACTGCTATATTTATAATGGAAGAAAAAGCTTGAATTGAGTTTGAAGCAAAGAAGAAACTGTGTAGAAAGAAAATGCTAGAATTGAATTTGAAGGTGAGAGGAAACTACATACAACTCCTGTATTTATAATGGGAGAAAATCTTGTCGTATGAAGGTGAATTTATTAATAAATGGAAATGGAATATAATTGTAGTAATTTTCAATTTCCAAAATTAACTTAGAAATTTCAACAAACAAGAAAATTGAGCAAATAGTTTAGTCCCTCAGTTAAATACAATCACAATTAATTAAGTTCATATTCTGGATTGATTACTTAATTCTCTTTTCTCACAATTTAATATCTTCAAGTTTTCCTCCCATTAGGAATGACTTAACACAAAGAATATAATTAAGTAAACCAAGTTAATTTTTACCATTCATAGTGCAGAAGAAATATTTCATTTTTATTTGACAATTTACCAATTTGTAATTCTTTTTTCGTGGGACGTGTTAAAGTGGATTGAAGCAAGAAACTGATTCACCTGCAAATAAGAGTTTTCGTGTGAGGAAGGAACAGTATAAATATGGAAGAAAATTAAATTTTCTGGCTGGGTTGTTTCTTTTTTGCTAAAGAGAGGTGTTAGATTTATACTTGGCTTTAATTTCTAGGTGGGATGTTACTTAAAAGAGCATAGAACATTTAATGGAGTCCTAATTGTGAAATTTTCTTTTTTTTTTTATTAGATAAATATGATAAACGTAGCTTTCAATATTAATTATTTATTCGTCTGATGATCCTCAACAACACGGAGCAACTCTTGAGTTAGATCAGTAGGATTCCAGAAGCTAAATAGAAAAAAAGTATCCAAGCAATTTCAATAATCAGATTTATTAATATTTCTGTGTCAGTACTCAATTTGATAGAATTGTTTCATCTTAAAGGAGATCTTCTATAATTTCACACGTAAGCGATTATTTTTTAATTTTTCCCGTCATAGATAATAGTAAATTGATAACGAGAAAGAGAAGGGAATCACATATTTCATTAACAGACTAATCGATGTTGTGCTGCCCTCTAGAGAGAACTAATGTTAATGGTCTGGGATATGATAGCTTTGCTTAGTCCAGCGGGGCAGAAGAGGTAAAGAAGTTGTACTGATAAAAAGAAAAGTATTTCGATGTTTTTTTAATTTGATTAAGAATTTAAATATCTTCTTAAAAAAAATCTTAAGAAAACTGTAATCCAAACAAAGTTTTTAAAAACTTACTAGCTGCTCTCTTTTTCTATAGTACGTTTCTCTCATAATTGTCGTAGCTATAAAAAATAGTATAGTATTATAATTTAAATCTAGAAGAATATTATTCCTAAGAAACAAAAAAAATCAGAAGAATATGAATTATAAAAAGGGTATGAAAAATAACTCTACCTTTTTTTGCATTATAATATAATTAAAGTACAACTCAATAAATGGGTTTGAAAATTAAGTGATATAATTTAAGGTGAGAAGAAAATTTTGATGATAAAGTAACAAAATTAAGGTTATTACGAGTTTAATCCATAAACTTTGAGATTTGTCCCTTAAAAAGTATCTAAAAAGTCCATAAACATAAACTTATATATCTAAACTTTTAATTTTGTTTTTAATAGATTATACTTAATTTTTTATTTTATGCTTAATAAATCCTACACTAAAAAACATTTTTTAAAATTCACAAATTTTTTAAAAATGCGTTGAATAGGTCAATAACCTACATTAGACACAAACTTTAAAGTTCAAATATCTATTACAAATCTAGAAGTTTGAAGGACTAAACGTGTAATTAACCTAAAATTAATTATCAGACCAATGATTTCAAAAAAAAAAAAAATTATCAGATCAATTTTTTTTTTTTTTTTAAATAAGTCTAACCCCTAGGTGATATGTATTGATGGTTTCAGAAAAGGATATGTATCAGAACAATTGGGATTCCAATTGATTATAAATTTACATGAACTTATGCTTTTTTGAATTAAAAGCTTCTGAATATGGAAATGGAAAAAAACAGTGAGCCAACAAAAAGATAACATGTTACTCAAAAGCTTTAATTTTAATTATAAATGGAAGTGAACATGTCACCAAACTCACTACCAAGACCAACGTAACTTTAATCTATGTGTAAATCATCCACTAAAAAGTAACGATCCTATATTTGTATTAATGTGTAATTGTTTAGGTGAGTAGTTCAACCATTTTATTAATTTAGCATAATATTTTTGAGATTGGTTTCTATTTGGTCCTTAATTAAAATTTTACCAGGAATATTTTTAGTCCTTAAAGTTTGGAAAATGATTTTAAAGGATCTCTAGCCTCTTTTTGATCAACATTAAAAAACGCCGTGACATGTTCTAAAGAGCCCATGTGGTCTTTTCTTTTCTTTCTTCTTGGTTCTTTCTCAGTTATTTTTAAGTTTAGGCGTGTAATGATGCATACAATTTCTTTCTTTAAGCCATATAGGCAACAAATAAATTTTAATTATAATATTTTAAAGTAGGATAAAATAATTATTTAATTATTTGAAAATAAAGTTACAAATAAGAATATATTAAAAGAGCTTTGCATTTATGTGCTCGATTCGGATGTTCGTAATGGTCTGAAATCAAATTTGACTGGTCTTCTCACCATATTCGTCAACCAAACTTACTATGCTGTCATCGATAACAATTCATTCCTTTACTTTTCAATACAGAGTGGAAGTGTGGTGGGTCAGACGCGTGAGGTCTTTTTTCGTTGCTTGGATGACTATATAAACAGCCAAGATTCTTTAAGATATATTGTCAGGGAAAAATTATTGAAGGAACCCAATTTAGATTTAAATCCAGATTTGTCACCGATCTCCAGCTATTTAACTACTTGTGAGGATCATTTTGTGGGGTTTGCATAAGAACCATCCAATTGGAAGTCCCGCTATGATCATGTGTCGTCGCTCCTATTTCTTTCATTGGACATGTTTATGCAAGGATATGCACAACAATG